>NC_056738.1:216920253-217040691 GCF_019279795.1 Protopterus annectens
CGCACATATGCATCAAAGCACCAGCCGGTGAGCGGGGTAGGGCATACATCAACCGCAAGGGCTTCTCCTCCATCAACTGCCAGGTCGTGTGTGATGCCCAGGGCATAATAATGAATGTGTGTGCTGGCTGTCTTGGGAGCTACCACGATTCCCACATCTGGCATTTGACGCAGCTGTACCAGACATTTGCCAATGGGGACATCCCACATGGACACCTAGTGGGGGATGCAGGTTATGCACTGGAGCTGTGGCTGATGACACCCATCAGAAACGCACACACACCTGAACAGGAACGCCATAATGAGGCACACGCACAAACACGTAATGTAATAGAGCGTGTGTTTGGGCTGCTCAAGTCACGGTTCCGGTGTCTGGACACATCTGGTGGAGCCTTGCAGTACACACCAACTACATGTACCCAAATTGTCATGGTATGTGCTATGCTACATAATATGATCTTGCGAAAACAGCTGCAGCAGGACCAGCATAGGGCCGGGCCAAACAGCCCCCCACCATTGCCAAGGCCATCACAGGCAGAGCGTGACTCAGAGGAGGAACAACCTGAGCCTGCCCCAGTAGGCAGAAGGAGGCGTGCCCAGTATGCCCTGGCCTTGTCAAAGAGGCAACGCATAGCACATACACTGGCTCAGTAGGAACCCTGGGAATGATACCCCTCTCTGACTCACTCATATAGTAACAGGGATGCCTAACATGACACAACCTGCTCTCAAACATGTACAGGGAAGTGTAATATGCGCATCCGACAGAGACAGCCCTGCAGCACCACCTGAGGCATGAATGCTATGTGTTAAGTAATGTAACACCGTGTACTATATGCACACCTGAGGACCCTGACTAACATCCTACCCTCACCAAGCATCATGCCACAACATGACAATGAGATGATCAAGTGCAACAATTGACTGAAGTATCGCAGTTAGTCAAAGGGGATCCAATGTGTGCCAGTCTGGGATGACATGCTGAGCATGACATGATGCACCACCTGCTAGGACTGGCGTGCACCTATCAGTGCAGGCCGTATGGATACTGGCAAAGGCTGTTGTCACCCACAGTGTGCCCTGAATAGGTAAGGCTCAAAACACAAACCTATCTCCATAGGTATCAGAAGGGATAAGAATAAGATAAGGGATAAGTTGAAACAGCAAGATGCATGCAGTCTAAACTCACCCAGTATGGAGAATGTTGATATCTGCGCTGTAACAGAAAACTGAGGCAAGGCTCACAACAGCACCCTAACACTACCAGGTTACACCTCATACTGTGCTGTACAGCCTCAAAACTTGGAACAAGCTACAAAGGAGGGTGACTAGCAAGATTTGTCAAGGATAACCACACCCCATGTCGGTACCACAACAAAAAGCAGCATGGACTAGCCATGCTCAAGTAACAGTGGCTAAAACTGCCCCCCAGTTTATAGCCTGCTACAGACTACTGTCCCAACACCAGGAACTGCATCTGGACTATGCTGGAATACATGAATATATCAAGTCCTCCAAACCACATTATATTGGGTGACTGCAAATACGCAGACATAGACTGGGAGCATTATACTAGCTCCAACAGTGTAGGACAAAAGTTCATAGAATCCATAAACCAAAAGGCCCAGGAACAACGTACCACTCCCACAAGAGGGGTAAGCATACTGGATGTGATAATCAGCAACATGGGTACTGGATGGCAAGATGAGAAGTGTATTGCTCACTGGTAAAACCAGACCATAGAGTAATCACACTGGATATCCAAATCCTGACCACAGTCCCTGGCCAGAAAACCACAGTGGAAAACATGTGTTAAGCAATATTTGCACTCCTCCAAACTGATGTGGAATCCATTAAAGGTCCTGCAGGTGCAAAATATGGGCCACACCTCAGAACCTGTAATACAGCCATTCCATGAACACTGCCAGGAATGCTTGGATTATGCAGTCCTAAATTAAAACAAGACACAATGCCATACACGCAGAAATCTGGCATGGTGGACACCAGCCATAACCAAACCATGCAAGAGAATGAGGAAGCTACTACATGATAGAGCAAACATAAACAATGAAGTAATCACTGATCAGTAGTATGGCAATAAAAGCTGTCCACACATACAATCCACTAAGGCCAGCCACAACAAGTGGAATCTGTGAATCCTGAGGCAATGTTACACCTGCCCCAAGTACACAGACAACCCCCAACTCCACCCAAGAAATACAAATATATGTGAGAGATGCAACCATCTATCCAAACTGGAGGCTGATCTCCCTCAACTCAGTACTCCCAAAACAAGTCAGGAGGAGAAGGTAACCACACACACCACAAACACAGTCCCACATAGACCTATTACAACTGCAAACCAAACACATAAACACAGAAAAACATTCCCGGAGGCACAAATCACAAACACAGCACACCAACAGAGGCCTCTAAAGCAGACACCCAATCAAACAACCTCCAAACATAGCACATGCAACACATAGTACACAAAGCTGGTGTGCCAAACAGTCACAGGCCAGAAGGAGAAACAACATGCCTGATACAGTTGTAATAGGTGACTCCATAGTCAGACACACTGCTGTCCCGCACACCAGACTGAACAAGGGAAAGGGTACAGTAAGATGCCTGTAGGCTGCCACAATATGCCACATAACAGAAGTATGTAGGTCACTCCAAAGCAAGTAGAAATATGATGCAGTCATAGTCCATGCTGGTGTGAATGACCTGAGATGTACCGCCCTAGACTACATGAAAAGAGACATAGATGAGCTATCTGATTATATAGTCCAGGCCGGTATGACATTCACCATTACCCTTACCCTTACCAAGAATAATGCCACAGTACAAACATGGAATGATCAGCCATAGCAAGTGGCACACTTACTGGTGTCATACCAAGGGGATCCAATGTCTGTCTGCTTGGGATGTCATGCTTGACAAGCCACGCAGCTGTTCTTGGGATGGCCTGCACCTGTTACCCCTGGGCATCTGAATATTGGATAAGGCCCTTGCCACCTCCATAGAGCCTTTTGTAGGCAAGGCTGAAAATACTGACCCACCACCCTAGAAAACATAAGTGGGAAGAAACATAAGGGAAATGCTGACCAATGCCAGATGTGTACACCCCAATATGCATGCTCCCAAGGCCATCCCCAGTATGGAGAATATCGATGTCTGTGCAGTGACAGAAACCTGCTGCAAGCCTACTGACAGCACACCAGCACTACCAGGTTATACCACGTATCATGTGTCATGGCCCCAAAACCTGGAACAAAACAGAAAAGGAGGGTGAGTATCCATAGTCAGCACAGACACCCATACGTCCAGGTAACTGACAATGCACAAGGCATTGGAGTTCACCCATGTGCAACTAACTGTAGGCAAGACTGCTGTACAGTCTGTAGCATGCTACAGACCGCACTCTCACACACAATAACCCCACCCAGCCATCCTGAAGACACTGGACAGTATGAATGTCCCACCAAGTACCAAACAAGGTACCACAAATTACCACATAGGTGGTAAACCATTATGTATGGAAGGAGTAACCAGGGACCTAGGGACACAAGTGGACAGTAACCTGTTATGTGACACCCACATTGCTAATGTGGCTAGGAAGACTGTCTACATTTGACACCGTATCAGGAAAGGATTCACATCTACGTCAACAGAGGTCATTGTGCCCCTATACTTTTCTCTAATCACACCCATAATCTAGCACAATGCCTCATATGGGATGTACCTTACCTGACACCTGCAGCAGTTAGAAAGACCTCAAAGGTACCTCACCAAGAGGATAAAGGTTCTCAAATATATGTCATATGCTGCCTGGCTGTAGACACCCCAGCTGAATGCAGTCACATACTGCCTACACAGAGGCATTGCATGCCTGTCGTAGGAGGCCATGCCCAACACAGGAGTAATGGACATGCTCCACCCCAGAAAACTCAAATCCATCGGAGCTGTGAGAGTGAGAGATGTCAACCTCAACAAATAATGAAATAGGATGTGCTGGTGGGACAGATACATAATCCAGAGGCTCCCCACACCCTGGACCAGAATCCCACTCCATGTTAGGCAGAGCCCCTCACTGACACTCTTCAACAGGAATCTTGCCAAGTGGATGGATGATTGTAGAGTTACACTGGGAGTCTTCACTGTGTCATGTCCAGACAGAGGCACAGCAAAGCAAATCATAAATGGCCATAATATTCACATAGCAAGGGGTGGCAAAAGCCACACACACTCTGGCTAGGCTAACAAATGCCCTAGGGTGGATAGCCTAGTATGAACCTATGAACCTATGAAGATACAAATTGTACAGGACACTAAGAATAATCCCAAGGCTGTCACAACTGATGGTAGGAACCATGTTGGGAATTCACAGATATGCCCTGAATCACACAAATATCACAAACACACACACATATTGCCAACATACATCCTGACAGGTGCAGTGCAACCCCCCCCCCCAAATGCAGAATATCTATCCCAGCAGACTGCTGGCCCCCTGACACTGCAGATGCTGAGGCAACAGCCAACATCTACAAAGCAAAACACACTGCAGCAATGGTATGAGATGGTGTCCTGGGCTTAGTGCAACTTGGACTCCAAGATGACTGGAATGCCAAACCACACTACTGCTCAATGTCAGCCTTACCACAGAATATGTACCCAAAGAGCAGTGTACAACAACAGTGGTCCTTCCCAACAAAGGTGTTGCCGGAATGGATACTGAAAACTACTACCCCAGAATCCTGAGTAGCTCGGTTTGCACAGCTATGGAAAGGATCAGCATGTACCACAGACATAAAGATATTGGGGACCTACTGACACCAGACCCAACCCAGTGTGGCTTTCTCAAGTGCAGCTCCTGCCCCTAAACATGTTTGACTCAAATGAAACAGTCATCAAGGTCATTGATGAGGGCAATGTGGTCCACACAGTGTAGCTGGACCTTGCAAAGGCTTCTATACAATACCCTATGTGTTCATTATAGATAGGCTCACCAGCTTAAATATAAACCCACATGTCAGTAGAGGGGTTGCAAACCAGACCAAGGACAGAACAGACATGGTCAGACATGCTGCAGCCATGTCAGACCACAAACCAGATATAACTGGCATCCCACAAGGCTTTGTCCTGGGATCTCCCTTGTCTGGTATATATGTCCCATAGGTACAGGCAAACATGGAAGGACTGTGTCCAAACATGTTTGCAGAGGACTACAAACTGCTCACCACATATGATCCACCAGCTGACACAAGCATCCCACAAAAGGGCCACATAGAAACAGACAACTGGTGCCATAGCCATGTCAGCAAGCTAATTGCAGAAACATGTATAGTCAACCCCCGTGGATATACAGTAAGTGCCCACCAATTACCACATAGGTGTTAACCCATTATGTAATTAACATGTAATGAGAGACCTGGGGACACAAGGTGATAGGTATCCTGCATTGGACAAACATGTGCTGTATTGTTTACAGAAACATACCATATACCCACTTAATCATGAAGGCTGTCAGATCTAGATAAGGGGAGGTCATTGTGGCTCTGCAGTCATCCTTCATCAGCGGTACAATTGACTACAATAGCCCCTGTGGGATGTACCTCAGCAGACACCTCCATCAACCGTAAAGTCCCCAACAGTACCTCATCAGGAGTATCAAAGAGCTTGCACAGATGCCATGTGTTGCCTGTGTTGCTGGCATCAATAAACATGCTGCACCGTGTACAATCTGAATGGCAGTGAGCTATGCACATGAGAGACCTGAACCCCAGCACTGACTTACATAGGACAAGCTGTACTGCGTGATCCATAACACAGAAGCCACCCCCACCCATGAGTGAGCCTCCAGCACAGGCTACCCACAGAGTCACTTATCAATCTTCCTCAATAGGAATCCTGATGAGTGGATGGGAGATGGTAGACTTATCCTGGGTATCACTGACATGTCACAGGTAGACAGAGGCACAGTATACTAACCATGACATATGTCATGGCAAACTCCACTTACAATGTGTGTTGAAGGACAAACACACTCTCCAACTAGCATTAGACATGGACTAGGGCACATCGCTAGTGTTTGCAAATGTACACCTATGTTGTGGAATACACTACCAATGTTGGACAAGCCTGGTCTAAGTAGTTCATATCTGAACAGAATGCAACATGGTCAGATGTACACAACTGGCCCCTAACCAGGCTGTTGTGCCCACTATCGAAATGTAAAGCAGTGATAGCAGTAAAGCCCAGGATACTGTCCACCACAGTCAAAGTACTACCAGTACACTATACAGTACTACAGTGTTAGGTCAGTGTGAAAGGATGTTGACAACTGTATGCAAAGTATCCCATGCAAACACTGCAGGGACAGTATAATCCTGTTGTGTTCACACACAAAGCAGTTGTACAGTAACTACACAACATGACACACAACACACAACCATAAACGGGTGATATTTGTTGAAGTTCACACTCATCCACAAATGTGTTGGGCTGCAGAGTCCAACATATGGAATGCTCACACTGGGCATGCTCACACACTTTGATAAATGAGACATATGTCAAACAACATGCCATGGGAAGGCTGAACTGGGCATGCTCACACACTTAGGCCAAATCTCGGTTTAGCAGTTGGACACACATATCTGGTATTTTTATGTGTTATTCCAGGAACCAACCACATTACAGCAGTCTGCCCAGTGCACACAGTTAAATGACTACAGAGACATACGTGATATAGTGGATCCCTCCCATATGCAAACAACTTCCACAGATGCACAAGTTGTTCATACAAACAGGGAATGCTATGGCAATAAAGATGTGCAAACAGTCTATCAGCAACAAATAATGTGCATTTGACAATTAAACATATGGGTGTAGAGGTCAACACGAGGCTGTTTGCCCTAGGGAATGACAGCTTAGCCAGAGTGTGCTTGGTGTCTGCCTCCGCACAGGATGCACATTCCCCTTTCTAAACACAGATGATGTCAGCACCCTATAAGTACAGCAGGAGAAAATAAACTTCCCAGTCATCTGAATAGTACGCTCCGCTAATGCGTCTGTTTCAAGTGTCATAACATAGTTAGGTAGGGGTTTCAAATCCTGCAACTGCTCAGTGTGAGTGGGGTTGGTGTGTGTGTAAGTCTGTGGGAGAGAAATGTCCCTTTTGGCAACTAGGAAAACACACTACAGGATGCACATTCCCTTTCTAAACACCGATGATGTCAGCACCCTATAAGTACAGCAGGAGAAAAGAAACCTTCCAGTAATGTGAATAGCGCGCTCTGCTAATGTGTCCGTCTCAAGTGTCATAACTTAGGTAGGGGTTTGAATCCTGCGAATGGCAAGTGTGTGTGTGTTTGACTGAGGGGGTTTAGTGTGTGTGAGTAAAATGTCCCTTTTGGCAACTAGGAAAACACACTACAGGATGCACATTCCCTTTCTAAACACCGATGATGTCAGCACCCTATAAGTACAGCAGGAGAAAAGAAACCTCCCAGTAATGCGAATAGCGTGCTCTGCTAATGCACCCGTCTCAAGTGTCATAACTTAATTAAATAGGGGGTTTGAATCCTGTGAATGGCAAGTGTGTGTGTTTGTCTGAGGGGGGTTAGTGTGAGTAAAATGTCCCTTTTGGCAACTAGGAAAACACACTACAGGATGCACATTCCCTTTCTAAACACCGATGATGTCAGCACCCTATAAGTACAGCAGGAGAAAAGAAACCTCCCAGTAATGTGAATAGCGCGCTCCGCTAATGCATCCGTCTCAAGTGTCATAACATAGTTAGGTAGTGGTTGGAATCCTGCGAATGGTAAGTGTGTGTATCTGCGTGAGGGGGGTTAGTGTGTGTGTGAAGGAAATGTCCCTTTTGGCAACTAGGTGAACAGACTACAGGATGCTCATTCCCTTTTCTAAACACTGATGATGTCAGCACTCTATAAGTAAAGCAGGAGAAGGGAAAACTTCCAGTAATGCAAGTAGTGCGCTCTGCTAATGCATCTGTCTCAAGTGTCATAACATAGTTAGGTAGGGGTTAGAATCCTGCGAATGGCAAGTGTGTGTGCCTATTTGAGGGGGGTTAGTGTGTGTGAAAGAAACGTCCCTTTTGGCAACTAGGTGAACAGACTACAGGATGCTCATTCCCTTTTCTAAACACTGATGATGTCAGCACTCTATAAGTAAAGCAGGAGAAGGAAAAACTCCCAGTAATGCAAATAGCGTGCTCTGCTAATGCATCTGTCTCAAGTGTCATAACATAGTCAGATAGGGGTTTGAATCCTGCAATTGGTAAGTGTGTGTTTTTAGCTGAGAGGGGTTAGTGTGTGTGAGGACAATGTCCCTTTTGGCAACTAGGTGAACAGACTACAGGATGCACATTCCCCTTTCTAAACACTGTGCAGCAGAAGGCCATAGCTCTGGCACAAGTTGTCTGTTGCTATGATGCCCCTTTGGAAGATGCTTGTGTCAGCTGGAGAGTCGATTATGGTGGCCAGTCTGCAGTCATCTGCATATTTGGACAGCCACAGTCCGTCCGTGTTGGCCCGTACCTCCAATAAATATATACCAAACAAGAGAGGTCCCAGGACTGAGCCTTGTGGGACACAACTCGTAACTCGTGTGGGGTCTGGCATGGCTCCAGCAATGCTAACCATGTGGGTTCTGTCCTTGAGCCACTGTGCAATCCATCTAGTGACATAGGGGCTTATATTTAAGCTGGTGAGCTTCTCTAGAATGCCCAAGTGGGGTATTGTTGTAAAGGCTTTTGCAAGGTCCAGGTAGGCTGTGTGAACCACCTTCCCCTCGTCAATGGCCTTGGTGACTGTTTCAAAGAAATCAACCGGGTTAAACCTGGTAGTGCTGGTGTGCTCTCAGTAGCCCTGAACCAGGCATCTGTTACTGCACAGATATCGATGTTTTCCATGCCAAGGAGTGTTTTGGGTGCATGCATCTGGAGGTTTAGACGTCTGGCGTTGGGTAGCATTGCTCTCAGTTTCTTATCCCTTGTGATACCTATGAAGGTGGGTCTGTCATTTGAGCCCTGCCTAACATAGGCACTATGGGGGTAGCAAGAGCCTTTGCCAATATCTGAAAGCCCACGGGTGACAGGTGCAGGCCATCCCTAGCAAAGCAGGTAGTTCAACAGAAGATGAATGTGTGAAGGTGTAGTGCCTGTTATTAGTTAGCAGTAGCATATATGACTGCTCACGTGGACACATGGCAGGCAAGTCATATGCACTGTGTCACAGGCAATGTACATGTGAACAGGACAAACAGTGACATCCTGTCAAGTGGGACATGGACATACGTATAGTAGGCTATGCAGATGGCACTAGGAGTCCACAGAAGCTCTATAACTATGCATTGCAGGTGTGATCAGTATTCCAGGGTAATTGCAAGCAAACATGCATGCAAACAAAGCTACAGTAAACAGGGCTGCATGTAGTCCATTGTACAACAAACAAGCTGTACCAGTTCCAGTAGGTAACACTGCAAATATGCAGGCACTATGCACATGTACATGGAAATACACGGGTCAGATGGCTACGGTCCAGTCTCAGTGCACACAAGTGTACAGACCATGTACTGTCAGGATGTACAATAACTGGATAGAAACCCATGTGCTCATACCTGCAGTAATACACATGTCAAATAACAGACACTAAGCCTTCACTCAGTGGTTCCATACCTAGTAGGATGTATGCTCCCTGGCCTGCCACCACAGTATCCCTGACATATATGGGGACTCTCCCTCCTGTGACAGTTAGTTATGTGTGTTGGGGCTGTCTAGCATGGTATGAGATGTGAGCATGCAGTGTTAGGGTGCTCCTGTGTGTCCTGTACCAGTCGTGTAGTACTGCACACATATCAACATCCTCAAACATCTGCATTGCAGAGTCTAGTGTGGGCAACATGCCACTTGCAGTTTACATGTCCATCATTGTGTATTACTACATTCATTACCCTATCCCCTGTGCTACCTATGTATGTAGCCTTCTGTTGACATCATTACCACCGGTATGCCAACATGTGCAGATGATATACTATGGTACTTACCATGGGTGTAGACAACAGGACATGACAATCACACACTTACTGCATCAGACATGCTGTGATATACCCACAATTAATTCAGCACACAGTACTGTTAACAACATGATACTATTACTACACATCTATGTGGTCACCCTGTGCATCAGGAACATGTTAACCTGTACCTGCACAGTTGTTACAGATTGAAGGAGGTGGCACAGTTTCATCATATGCATAGGGTGTGAACTTGATATGCCTGAGTCAGCCACCGATACCACCAATTGACTTGTATGTGTATGTGTGTTGGTGAGGGACAGCAGTAGAAGGTGGGGCAATGTTGATGCAGTGTGTGCGTGTATGCGGTAGCCCTAGGTGTTGTCAATTTGCATGTGTGTATGGATGCACACAGTTCCACCTCATGGCTGCCATATACTGGTGTTTGTGGACAGCCACAGACTGTACCTGCCAGGTCATACAGATCAGTGTCTCTGGCCACGGACACGGTACCTGTGCCTTGCAGGGGTGCTACAGACCATATCTGGTACCGACCCAGACTGGGTACTGTCATCAGAAGCAGGTGTTCGTTGACTGGACACAGATCCCTGTTGGGCCTGGCCAGAGCCACGTGCACGTGGTCTCCTGGGGCGGTCTGATGACAGCACAGACCCAGCATTGCTGGTGCTGCTGCTGGCACTACGGGGGCGGCCGCGGCCCTGTTGTCATCCGCGACGACTGCCAGCTGCTGCTGTTGCTGGCATACGGCCACGTCGACGCCTCAACCGCCCACCATCGCCCTGGCTCATGGACATGTAGTTGTGGAACTGGTCTAATATGTCCCCACAATGTCTGTCTATGACATCGGGGAAATCACAGATGGCAGCCGCAATGTCACGCATACTGTCAGTCATGGCTGTGCGACATGCTGTCAGCTCCCTCAGACCCTGTCTGGTGTACCGTTCCATATGTGACTGTGCCTGCATGACAGTCTGAAACATAGCTGAGGTTGTAAGACCTCTGTGGGCACGTCTGACAGGGGCAGTACGCCCATGGATGCTCCCACGAGAACCCCTGGACATCTGTCTGTGTGGTATCATCTCTGGGCCATGCCCATGGCTGCTGTGTGGGGAGGCATGTGCCACAGATACCACATTACCCTGGTCAATGCCCACTGTATGCTGTCCATCACCTAGGGACAATGGTGACAAAGGGTGTATTGGCAGGATAACTGTGCACATTGATGGGGTCGACAGCTGTGTACTGTCAATCGGCTGACCAATGGCGGACCCTGGCATAGCTTCCTGTGCCATTACACAGATGTCATCATTATCAGTACCCACGGCACCTGACTCAGGTTCCCTGCTACATGACACCAGAGCAGCAACAGAACCTGTGGGAGGGAAACAGGAAACACAGTTTACAATGTCTACACATTTCCAGCGATGCACACATGCACACATGCACACATGCACAGGTGCACACATGCACACATGCACACATGCACACATGCACACATGCACACATGCACACATGCACAGGTGCACACATGCACACATGCACACATGCACACATGCACCGGTGCACACATGCACACATGCACAGGTGCACACATGCACACATGCACAGGTGCACACATGCACACATGCACACATGCACAGGTGCACACATGCACATATGCACAGGTGCACACATGCACACATGCACACATGCACAGGTGCACACATGCACACATGCACACATGCACACATGCACACATGCACACATGCACACATGCACAGGTGCACACATGCACACATGCACAGGTGCACACATGCACACATGCACAGGTGCACACATGCACACATGCACACAGTTTCACACAATTGTAGAGTACTCAGTATGCGTGATATCAACACACAGACACAGACACACCTACATGCATACAAAGAGCACTACTAAGTGAGCCAAATAGTACTATTACTATTAACACTATTACAGGAATTGTTAATACACACTCACCAGCATGGATAGGCTGCATTGCTGTTATACCAGAGGGTCCTGCAGACGTGAAGAAACTAATGTCAGTGGGCACAACTGTGCCATTGTTACTGAGTATGATACAGGTCAGTAGTACAACAGTAGCCTTTCACAGACAGCTGCTAATATTGAGGATATCACACATGCACATTAAATACTATGGTGACAGCTACAAACCAAGGACACACCCCACACATGCATTAACTACCAGTGTACACAACAGTCAACTATACATATGGCATATTACCTGCACGTTCACTGTCTTGCTGCTGTGTGGCTCCAGCCTCCATCATAATGCATGTCTGCTGCTGTTGTTGTTGCTGGCAGACTGGAGCCACTACACTCATGAGTAGTCCCTCCAGTCTGGTGAGTGGGGGATGTGTAGCCACCCCTCCACCTGTGGCGACCTGTTGCCTGTGGATATCCGATGCACGCTGATGGACATGTCTGATTAAATCACTGCAGTGATGTCGTACCTGCTCATATGTCCTATTATGCGTGCCTATGTCATTTACCCGACGGACAAGGTCTTGCCACAGTGCAGCCCTCTCCTGCTGATCCTGGCTGGTGCGGGAAAAGAGTATTGCATAATCCCGCACCAGGCTCTGGTGTATCTCCTCATCCTCAGCTGTGGAGTAGGCGGGAGTCCGCGCGTGGGCCATGTACCTGAGAAAGAAAATAACCTGGTATCAGCAATATATGTCAGCAGAATTTGGCACACATACTACACATGCTACTCGACTGTTATGATACAACATATCTCACATATGTAGCATCTGTCTGTCTATTGGTGGATACACATGTAGATGGCCAGGTATCGGTGCTCAGCCAGCAACTGTGCAACAGTACCTGGCAGACTCCATACGACATACTACCAAACCCCAGCAGTCAGAACACTGATTCAGGTCAAGAGTACCTCCTCACTCTGGGGGTTTGTATCTAGGTACTGTATGGCCTACATCGTCAACTACTGTGAGCTGACCACACACTGATTGCCCTGGATATACATATCCCACCTCCACCACCAGCACAAACGACTATAGTGCATAACATTACAGATACAAACTCTACACTTTGTAACAGTGATATGGTATCCTTTCAGCCCACTGGGCCAGTGGCAGATACAACCCACAATGCTGACCCCTACACAATTGCTTTCTACAGACATCTCCGAGAATGCATGGATCATGCAATCCCATATATGACCAAGACACTCTCCACAAAGGGACAGCATCCTGTCCAGTTGACCCCAGCCATAGACAGATTGTATTACAGAAGATGGAAGCTACTGCAAGACAGAGCATAATTCACTAAAGGGAGAGCATGTCTGAGCAGCACTGGTAAGGATCTATTTTCCATCATACAAAATACATGGGCAACTTTGAGAGGGAAATCAAGAGTGACACTACAGATGACCAGAAGGCCTTCTTCAGTTATGTTAGCAACCTGGTCAGGAGCCATCCTCTATGCCCATAGGTAGTACACAACAACAAATGTTTCACTGACACCACAGATATCGACAACATTGTGGCAGACAGGTTCAGTGCAGGTGTCACGCCGCCCTCTCCCCCGAAATAAGGCATAGTTATCCCAGCTGACTGTAACCTCCCTGTCATCACAGATGTCCAGGTGAGAGACACCCGCAGGACAGCAGAATACACAACATGGATGGGACCTGATGGTATCCCCAGTTGCATGCTACATAAACTCTGACAGGAGCTAAACACACATATAGAAGTGCTATGTAACACTAGCCTGACTACAGGATATGTACCTGTACACTGGCGCACAGCAGCAGTGGCTCCACTCCACGAAGGAGGCATCTCAACATACCAATACAATACAACACAATACATTACATTACAATACAATACTATACAATATGCTATTGCCCTGGGTCTACAGCAGCGTACTGTTCTGCTACCCTGACCATTGTGACACATGTGGTGTGATGGTACCTGCTGCTGTCACACAGTTACACAGGGTGACTCATATGGCATATTACCTATCTGGCTAACATTCAGCAGGGGTATGTGTGACATGTACTCATGGGGAGTCTTGCTTCTTAACACTGTGTGGTTTATTGCAGGGTATGTCTTATCTGTGGGTAGGAACTCTTACCTCCACATGTGCACTCTATTGCAGTGGCACGGACGACACACAGCAGACATTTAGGTTGTGGATGGTGTGAGGTGTTACTATGGTTGTTGGACATCTGTCATGGGTGTGACTTCCATATGTAAATCCGGGAGTGGTAACCTCTATGTGGGTGGCATATGTGTACTCTGTGGTGTTGTCAGTCACTGTGCATTGGTAATGTATTTGAGTGCATTGTCACAGTGTTGTACATGTCACTGTGTCCTTCTCCATATCTGTAGCTGTCATGTGAGGTCCATACCATGGCATCCATTATGTGGTGTGGAGGGTACACCGACCTACATGTCCATAGCTGACACACCATGTCCACTGACACATACCATGTGCAGGTATTCCAGGGATAGTGTGCCACTGTGAATATCATTGGGGCCACTATTGTACACATTCATGACCCTGTTCACCCCTGACACATGTAGTGGTGGGCAGCCAATCACATATCTGGTGGTTACTGGTGTAGGTGATCTGGAATGTGGTATGGTACTCCGGATTTGACACTGGTGTTCACTCCATGCCTTTGTCACCAGGCACCTGTTGCAATACATATGTACACATGTGCCTCACTCAGACTGTATATACATCTCTCTCTATATATATATATATATTTATATATATATATATATATATATATATATATATATATATATATATATATATATATATATATATATATATATATATATATATCTATATGTATATATATATATATATATATATATATATATATATATATATATATATGTCCGTATACATATACACATATATATATTGGTGTACATATATTGCTATAGATGTGGAGGGGCACAGAGGGGTGTGAGTGACAGAGGGGTGGGACAGGCTGTGTTGCAGGTCGTCATATACAGTCATACCTGTAGGTAGTCAGATCAGTCTGTCTATGTATATGTATCTACATATATCTATATCTGTATGTGTGCATTACATAGATATGTTTGTACAATATTCTATCTACATCTGTCTATGTATTCCTACATCTCTCTCTCTATGTATGTATACATATATGCATATCATATATATATATATATATATATATATATATATATATATATATATATATATATACATATATATATATATATATACACATACATATGTTGACATACATACATACGTATCCATATGTTAGACAGGTATATCAACATATTTGTCTACCATACTGTATACACACACTAACATACTGCTAAACATGCATAACTGTGTAACCTACTTTGTACATGGCACTACAACCTACAATCAAACAACATTGATATGTGCACATAGATGCTCTCACATACAAATGTATGTACAGCCTTCACTGATAGTTGCTGTATGTCCCCTGCCCTTTACACATCTTCATATACATATGGATACAGACCAATGACACATATGGAAGGTTCACAGTATGTAGACCTTTATAGTATTACTTTACATTACCTGTGTTTGTCACAGCTGCTTGTGTTGCTGTCTGGTTCTCTGTCCTGCTGCTCCACTTCCCAGTTGTCAGCTTTCAGGTAGCTGTTGCTGAACAATTTGTTTCTGTCTGCTTAATTGCAGTTTTCTCTGTCTCTGTCTCTGTCTCTGTCTCTCTCTCTCTCTCTGTCTGTCTCTCACGTCCTTCTCAGGGTGCAATGAAAGTATTGCATGCGTGGACATGGAGTACAGCATACTTTTGTAGGTATCTGCATATGCCTATGTGATGGCCTCTGCACCAATTGTTAGCCAGCATTTGCTAATTGCATGCAGCCAGTTGTGTACTGATTGCAGTTCTCACTATGATTTCAGAACAGTGCTATAAAAAGATGTGTGGGATAGGCGTAGCCCTTTCAGATGTTAAGGGCAGGGACCATGCTGTTATGCTGTGGACAATGTTCTGTGAGTGTAAAGGTTGGTATCTCTCTCATATTTCCAGGTGTGTTGTAGATTAACATTCCTCCATTCATTTCTCCAGTTTCCTGTACTAACTGTGTATGTACACTGACACCTACAACTACTACTACTGTTAATGTGTGTGTGTGTGTGTGTGTGTGTGTGTGTGTGTGTGTGTGTGTGTGTGTGTGTGTGTGTGTGTGTGTGTGTGTGTGTGTGTGTGTGTGTGTGTGTGCTTTCCTTTCACTTTTGCTTGTACTCTGTTGCTACGGCTTCAATAGTTGCCCTTTACAGTCACTACTTGTATGCCTGCTAGGTGTCTTGACTGTAGTGTGCTGCTGTAGCTTTCCTATTTTCCATGTATATTCACACCTTGGAATGCTTGCTATATCTGCTAGGGTGTTACAGCATGCAGTGTGGTCTGGCCATGGTGTGGGCCTTGACATCTATTAGGGTATTTGAGTATGCTGCTGAGCAGGCCCCAGAGACTTTCAGGTTCATCTGTTATGTGCCTCATGCAATGGTACATATCAGTGGGGTACACCCATTAAAATGTCTGGTATGCTGCAGTTGTGACTGTGGGTTAGCATGAGCATATGTATTACTACACTTTTTCTGCCATGCAAGTGGTGAATACTTTCCGGACTCCATAGTTACCATTGCATGTGTTACACCTTTCTGCCTACTGTTTGTACATTTCACATGGGGTCTGTGGGGCATCCCTGTAGGTCATTCACTGTTGCTATGTCTAGGCTCTTAACTATTCAAATATGATGGTGTCGGACCCGTCATGTGTACAGATATTTGCAGATTGTCCACATTTCTGCCTCATATTTTGGTCAATATCCCATGCACACCTTTTTCTGGCACATCACTCTGGGCTCAGGTCAGACTATGGTGACAAACATTGAAGTTCCAGACTGCACACCCTTCCAAACATCCCACAAAGTGTAGACCCTGTTAGTTTCTGAACTGTCTGCATTTGTTGTAACATTATTTGTAATGTGTCTCTGGTTTTGGGCCTTTGCTCCACATATTTTATTACTTGGTCCAGATGTGTTCCTGTAAGAGGTTGTGGAGTATGGGCAGTGCTTATCCTGCTGTGAGTATGTGTGTGTCTTGCAAGGTGCTATAGTGACATTATTACCTACTAGCTTCCAACTAGCATGGCTGTTTCTGTTCACACACTACTATTATGGAAATCCAGTAGTTTTGATAGTAATTCTAAATGTCATGCTTTGTGTACTACACATCCATATTCCCTTTACATTCATTCCTACTATTACATGATATATTTACTTTAGCACAATGTTCTTGTATAAGAGTCATGGCTTAGTGGTAAGTCATGCAGACTACAGTTACCAAGGTCCTGGGTTCTTGACTCACAGTGGGATTTTATTTTGCTTTTGAACTGAGTACAAGACCTGTCAATCAAAGTGACTAAGGCACTTTTAAGCAGTTGTAACCGGGCTAGCGCTGGTTTGCGCGGAGCTCACGCATGCTCACTGGCGGTTAGCTCCGCACAAACAAGCGCACACCCGATTACAACCACTTACACATGCTTACTCTTGCGCACACCCGCGCTATTTTCTTTGAAAGAAAAGAAAAATGGGGAGACAGGAAAGTGGTGAAAAAGGGGTCACAAAGAGGGTAAGATAGTAGGGAAACAAGCTTGGGATGTGCAGGAGGGATGTAGGTAAGGCCCATAGCTGCCCATTTCTTCATCAGCAACAGCTGTGCATATGTATGGAATTTGGTGTGACATTTGAAACCTTCCACCCCTGAGAGAGGTGTCAGGACAACAATAATACTTGTTGTACAGCCAATTGGAATTGATAGGTTCCATGTCCAGTAGACATGTGTGCAGAATGGGCAGCTATGTATGGGGCGTAATTTTTTTGTGGGTACAGAGTGCCTTTTTTTTTTTTTTTTTTTCAGGTGAGAGTGGTATGTCAGGTGAAGGTAGTCGGTACAGCTGGGGAGGTAGGTTGGGTAGGTAAACAGACAAGACAAACAAGACGCATACAGGGGCGGTGTATGACACGTGTGGGGGGGTTACACAATTGACGGGGATGGAGGTTTGGATATCCAGAACCCATGAGCCCACAGATGGCAACAGTGGAACTGATATCCCCACCCATAGGCAGTTGCCACTGTTCCTTCACTGCCCAGGACGGGGCTGTGCTGGGGGCTGTGTAGTTGGGGCAACAGGCATGCCCGTTAGTTGCACCACCTGTGCCTCGAGCTGGCGTAGGGGCTCAAGGACAGAGTCCTGAATCTCCCTACACACCACAGTCCGGACACTATGGAGGGTGGATCTCCTCCAGCCACACTTGCAGAGGGGGGGGCGAGCCCCATCCCCTGCAGCGCTTCCACCCGCAGGTGGCACAGGGCCACCGGAGGAGGGTCCAGACTCGGCACTAGTGCCAGGTGCACTCTCCAGCTGAGGTGGGAGAGGTGGGTCCGCTGGAACCCGCCTTCCCTGTCGTACTGTGTTTTGCATTATGTCATGACAGTTTGGGTTAGTGACATATAATACCATTCACAATTAGTTGTAACAGCATGCATTAGTATTCCCATTAACCAGACACCCAGATATTCACACCATTGAACAGTGTGCATAACACATGCATAATTTGAACAGAAATACACAGTCCAACAACATGCAGGGTTAATTGATGGCAACAGGCCATCAGGTGTGGATGTATGAACAGGGCAGATGCATCAACAGACATGCAAATATATATGACCCAACAGGACAAATGTCCAGGGGTGTTAATTGTGATTGCACATACCATTTTCACGTGGAATGGGTTATATGTAGTTATAGGGTGGGGTGAAGAAAGTAATATTAACACCTTCGAATAACAATACATATGCTGTACATTTCTAATAGCTACAGTTGTATACACACTACTGTTCTAACTACAGTTTCCTATATGGTAACTATTTCAGCTTGGTGATAGGACTGTTAATGCAACATCAATGTACATTTTATGGTTCTTCATACACATTCATATCTAGCTTTGTTCAGCTACATCAGGGCTACATTTGCTTTATATAGCTGTAGACAAGTGTGGATGTTTGGTATATCAGACAAACATCCTATCTGCATATTGCAGACTGAGAGCAACATATCCTGATTTTGGGATACACATTCCAGATGCAGCAACACTTTGAACAGATTTTGCTGTTTGGTTTGGAATATCACATGCATTTCATTCTGTCTTGACTGCAGTATACTTTATTCAGGGGTTATTACTACTGTATTGCTGGATTCATGGCACTTTCTCACACTCTCTCACTTGCTTTCATTTTACTATTCAGGATGGTACTTCTAAGCTTTATTGACATGTTTTAACAGTACTTATTACAATCCATTCCAGCAGTCTCACTTCTGTCATGTTTCAGTATTTCCACAGGGATATATTTCACACATGTGATTTCATCATCTTCTGCAGCTATACTTTTCAGCCTGCTGCAGGTTGTGTACTATTTTCTTACAGGCAGGGCATTTTTATTTCAGAATATATGTCAGACAGTTTCATGTTTAGGTTAAACTTACAGGCTGAAAACTCTTGTAATCAAGCAATACTTGCATACACTTTCACACTGTTACTTGCAGATTTTATTCCTTACTGACTACACTGCACTCTTTTGCTGACTGTCATACTTTTATATTTCTTTACAGTTACTGGTAGTGGATTACTGACCTGCCTGGTGGTGCAACCACACCAGCCTATCGCCATAGGCTCTGCGGTTCACAGAACGGACACCTGCAGCTGTAATATAAATGAAGCAATATTGGAATACACATCTCCATAATATCAGCTAGTTTAATTTTTTACATACATAATTAAATGTTACTTACTCAGTGGTGGGGTGTTGGGTGATTGCCGGGCCTCCTGGATCCAAAGGTTCAGTTGGTCCTGCTTGCATCTCTTCAGGTCCGCATGCTGGTGACGAACCTGCTCACCAGTCCTTGGAATCCCTGTGGCACTAGTGAGATCATGAGCCAACCGGTGCCACTCCTCAGCCCTGTATGCTCCCCAGAGGACCTGGCCCTGCATGAGTTGGGCCTCATGATTGTGGACTAGGAGCCAGGCCATGTACCTGGACTCCTCAACACCCCACCTCTGTGCTCGAAAGCGACTACCCTCTCCTACTCCTGACATTCTGCCTGCAGGTCTGTTCTACAATCGTTTATGCTGTGTATTCCCGCCTATGGGGCTTATATAGTCCGTTTTTCCCGCACATATCTGTGATTGGCCATTTTGGAATTGTATCAACTTCAGTAAACCTGCATTGTCATGCTGTAGTTTGTATTCATTCCTATATATTAGCTATTATTGCATTTACAGGTACTGCTGTCGTGGCTTGGTGGTTCTGTACCTTGACTTTGGTGTATAGTATCCTGGGTTCGAATCTGGCCACTGCTTTTTATTTTTCATGACTGTCTAGACATGCTGAGGAGTGTGTCTGTGTGAAGGCAGTTTTGATACGGCTTACTCAACGTTGCCCGTCGGTTAGCTTGTTTGCGCGGCGCGCAGCTCCGCGCAAACGGGGTACGCTGCTTTAAGCCTCATTTGGCTATCGGCACGCATATTACGCTCAGCTCAGCTAGGGGCACATAGATTTAACGTGTTAAACCACTGCTCAGCTACGGGCACTCATTTTGCACCAGTTAGACCACTGCTCATCTACGGGCACATGCACTCACTCTGTTAAACTGTAGCTCAGCTATGGGCACATCTGGCATGTTTTCTTCTTTTGTTACCTCACATGTCGGCAATATAAATGGGCTATTTCATTACATTTTACATGAATTGTGGTTTTATGTGTACATATTTGTCAGGGACTTATTTCCTGCTTATTTTGCAAAAAAAAAAAATTGGTGTTGTGGGAGCTCGAACCATGAATGCCTGCTCTTCAGCCAACATCTCTACCACTACGCTATTGCTTCCTGGCTTATTTTGCATATTTAGTTCTTATATGCTTTCCCACTGACTGCTAACTGTAGCTGCGCTATGGGCACGCCCGCGCAAACGAGCGCACTCACGGTTAAACATCTTTACAATTTAAAAAAAAAAATCTAACATGTTCATTTATATATCTTTTATGTTTATAGTCTGTGGGGGCATGTGTTGTGTTGTGTTTGTTCACATTTCCGTGGACTCTGTTGTGGGTGTTTATTTTGGGCACTTTTACACTTCTGGGGGCGTGTCCGCTTGCAGGGCTCGGCCTTTGGACACGCCCCCTACTGTCTTACACGGACCGTGTTAGACTTAGGTGTGATTCAGCATGCTCTCATGAATATGCAAAGCATGCTGACATCACTCTGTTTAACTGCAGCCTCCGTGTAAGAGTTATAACTCTTACACAGAGGCTTCGTGAATCCTGGGGATAGTCTTTTCCATAAATACTGTAATATATTGTAATCCATAGAAACCCCAAAATATATGTTTGGTAAACTTCCACAAATTTTCATATCTTGAAAATTATATAACCTAGACATATACTGTTAGTATATTTTTGTTAACCAGACATACGCTTTCACATGACAACAAGAAATTCCTGTGTACGTGCATTGTTTAATGAAATTATAGACATATGAAAACATGTACTTAATTGTATTAAAAAAATACTGATATCTCTCAAGATGTGCCACTTACACTGCAAATATCAAAGGCAGATTTCTTAGGTTTCACTTAATATCATGCAACAGTTTTCAAGTCGTTTGTTATTTAAAGTATTAAGTACATAAGGAAATATTGCTTATTTTCCTAATTATATCAAAAACCTGTAATTTTTTCAGTACAGTGTGATATAAACCAGCATTAACAGTGAGTTGTTTTGTCTCCTACATTGGTGTTTCACTCCATACACCTTAATGTCATATAGCTCTCTCAGCATTAAACATTCTTCTTCTTCTTATGAACATACATTTGAAAAAATGAATAATAAATGCAAACGGAGATTAATTTCTCTACTGCAGGACATCGTAGGCTAACAATCTTAGTGTCATTTTGTTAATAGTTCCTTCTAATAGTTGCTGTTATTAGCTGGTAAGTCACTTAGTTAAGTAAGCCAAACCCCAAAAGATCTGGACGTCATTAGGAGGTATGGGTGTGAAATGGAAGTATACAAAAAAGGCACTGTAGGCTTGATTGAGTTAAATACAGTTGTACCTGGACTTAAGAGTTTGCTTAAAAAGAAATCTTTGTGTTTACTCTTGCTTCCCATTAATGCTGAAAACTGTGTTCTGTTGCAAATAATCGGACCATCTCCATTTGACTCTTGGTTCCTGTTAATGCTGAAAACAGTGCCTGATGCAAAAAAGTGCCAATTTTTGGAAGTTACTTAGAATAGTTCAGTTTATCATCTCCCATTCATGCTGAAATAGTGTCCTGCTGCACCACTGTGACAGTTAAAAAAATTGCACTGAGTCCTTGAAATTTGCAACGGTTAATGTTCTTTTTTCTCTAGTTGCATATTCTGTGATCCTAAAAATCGCTTCTAAGGAAAATTAACTATGCTTTTAAATTCTGATGGCAACATGTTTATGATTTTTTGCTGTATTCTGCATTTTTTGTTCACATGAGAAAAAGGAGTATGTATGGGTTAATTATGAATAACATCTCATGGACATTCGATCTTTGTCAAATTCTAATGAATGAAACACTGAAATGGGTGTGTTCTATTACAATAATAAAATAATTCTTGAGACCAAAATATGAGTTGTACAATCATATCTTCTGTAAAATACTTCAAAACTATAGTTTCAGCTCCTTTTATACATAGACTGGCCTCTTAAAAAAGGTCTCTCTCTCACACACACACACACACATATATATATATATATATATATATATATATATATATATATATATATATATATATATATATATATATCTATATATATATGCACTGACCCAACAATGAAAATCTTTGGATAACTACTATCATGTGACAGTTGTGCTAAGTTTCCTTCAAACACAGGATACCTAAACCAGACAAGAATAATCACATTTTGCATGAGTATACCTACACTGTTGCACTTTGAGCAGTTTAAAGAAATTGTCCATATGGTTATATTTCACCTTTTTTCTCACATGTATACAATGCGTCTCTGAAAATCCAAATCCGTAATTGTTTGTCTATGATTAAGTCTCCTATTTTATATAGCTTTCAGGCTTTTTTTATGAATTTGTGTCTGAACACAGTAGGAGCAATATTTTTAGATGATAACAGCATTTCACACTTCCTTTCCTTGAGAATGAAATCTTTGTTCCATTTCTCACTTTCCTCATAGAATATTTTGAATATTCCTAAATTTAAAAATCTGAGCAGTCTGAATCTTATTACCTTTCTATTATTTATTTCAGAAGGATCAAACATAAAATAATTTAGAAATAACATATCTATGTAACATTAGCATAATATAATAGTAAACAAAAATGTCCTGTTTGTGGAAGAACTGCAAAAATAAACACTGGTAACAATGTAAAATGTAGGTACCTGAAGCAAAAACATGTTGGAGTAAAAAAAGACTGAATGCTTGAATGTCATAAAGGAGATAAAAGAATTGTTGGAGGGAGCTTTAGAAAAAAAAATAGACAAAGTAAATTACAAAGAAATAATTACAATTTGTGGGAACAATCAAAATAATGTACAGGAGGAGGAGTAAAATGTTCAGGTAAGGCAGGACTTGCGCAACCTAAGTAATATTAAAGTGAATGGTAATTGTTAAGACTGAAAGCATAAAAAGAAAACATTAATATGTCAAATTTTATTCACATATAATAGCAACGTTTAATAAAATGTTTATGTGGCAATGCAAATTCAACAATGTGAATGTCAGCATTATTAGACTGTCCAACCTCCAAATCAACATAAGGGACTGCTCACTCATATTTCATACCATAAAAATATCTCCCCAGCAGCAGCATTATAAACCTCTTACTCCTACCACTGAATGATACAGAAATACAGGTAAGGTGAGACTACAGTTAGGCCTAAATCACCCACCAGGCTGACAGTATTGCTCACAAGCCCGCCCCCCCCCCTTCTTCACCTCAGGCCTTTCTGCAAGCAGAGCTCTCTTCTCCTGAATTTTATGAAATACTATAATTATGTTCTTTATTATCAAAGAAAATTGAACATTGAATAGATCCAAAACCAACTTCACTCAAGCGAATTCCATCCTGCTTATACCACACCTGGTCTTTATCTGCAAAGTCCCAGTGTTTGAACACGAAGAAGCCCAACACTCTTGCTGCCATCACAACAATGTGATCAATAAACATCCTAGCAGAGTCTGCTAGTGAAACCTTTAATTGGCCCTCTCCAAATAAGTCTAGGGTGACAGCTAACCAAACTACTAAGATACCTGAAAACATCTACTGTAATATCATGAAATCTCTAATAAGCTGAAACAACTTGCACTTAGGTACAACACCTACATCATTACCCCCTGAAATGTACAATAATGGCCTTAATTTTACCGTCACAGTCAACAGCTGACTCCACTATATACCTTTATTTTTTTTCCATATGGCATCCTGTATAGTGGAATTCAGACCCCAAAAAATAATGTAGCTCTTAATGCAGCTCTCCTAGCAGGTCAAAATATAAAATAATTCTCAATAATCATGATTTTCATATGCCTTGCAAAACAAAAATGAGCAATAACACCACAATAAAGCTGACACACAAAACCAATAACTGTTTTATATAAAAAGGAAAAGCCTTAGATGAATATCTAACTTTCATCTTAATAATATAATAATATCAGTGGACTTATCCTCATCAGCCATATCTGAGTCTCTACATATATGGAGCGAGAAAAAAGAATACTTACTGTTCATGAAACTTTGAGTCCTCAAAGCCTTTATTAAAGAAACAAAAATAACTGACACTGACAACTCTTCCATGTAAATACAAAAAATAGATGATTCTGTGAACACAATAATAACCTCCTCAAGTCCATGCCATCTTAGTAGCATAAAACCTCTTGTTGTTTCTTCAGAAGTACCTGCTGACCTTTTCCCACTCGAACCATCTTTTGTTTACCTAGTCAAAGGATACCTGCCTCATCTGTTATTCATGGAACTAACTATATAAAGGATGCCAGCAGTTCTCTAATTCTGAATGCATCTTCATACAAAAAGACCAACAGAGTAAC
Source organism: Protopterus annectens (assembly GCF_019279795.1). Lineage (NCBI taxonomy): Eukaryota > Metazoa > Chordata > Ceratodontiformes > Protopteridae > Protopterus > Protopterus annectens. The sequence goes on from NC_056738.1 coordinate 216,945,514, forward strand.
CCAAAATGCATACAACTCAAAAGAGGGAAACACACCATGTAAACCCTTGAACACAATTTTCTGCAACTATCTACCAACAGACAACCTAATATCGACCAATACACTCCTCACTCTTCTCCCTGCCTTTTAAACTTCTTACATTTAACCAACGTTTCATTAAATTCACCAACCTGCAACCACAGAAGTTTAACTCAAAGCCACTAAATGATCATTTTACTGAATTACTAACTCTTTCTTAAGGGTAACACAGTGGTGCAGCAGATAGTGTTGTTGCCTGTCAGCAAGAGGTTTACAAATTTGGTTCTCAGCTGGGGTGCCTTCTGTGTGGAGTCTGCATGTCCTCCATTTGTTCACTTGGGTTTCCTCTGTATGCTGCGTTTTCTTCTCACATTCCAAAGGATTTGACACTCTAAACTGGCCATAGATGTGTGTGTGTGTGTGTGTGTGTGTGTGTGTGTGTGTGTGTGTGTGTGTGTGTGTGTGCCAGTGTCATTTGGAAAAACAACTGCAACTGAGGTAGGGTTAGCCACCCATTGGTGTAAACCTTGGTTCTAGATGATTGCCACTGTTGAAGTGAATCCATGACCCCATGTGCAAAAATGGGAAAAAGGGATTTTGGATGGATGGAACTAATTCTCACTCACAACATATATTACTACTGTTTGGCCACATCCTGTCATGAAACAGTAACTCACTTACTAAACTACCAAATGCCAACCAGGCCATACTATAAACATTCTTAGTCAAAATGGCGCAAGAGTGTTGAATTAACCTCCATACCGCATCTTATCTTGCACACTTCCTACTCCAGCAACACTGCTAGTACTTTATTTTGACTCTGGGACTAAAACCCAAAACCTGTAAAGCTGAAAGTGAGACAGTCAACTAAAATGTTAAGTTTCCCAAGGACATATTTAGCAGGCAAACATAAATTAATTTTATAGAATGAAAGACCAACTTCCTTATGAAAAGCTTAACCAGCGTAGATTCTCCTGTCTACTTTAATAAAATATGTACCTACTGCCTTATTTCCTAAAAGAAAAATTACCCGCATATTGCACAGTACACTTTGCCATACACCACCAGTTGCAGACCAAATGGGCATCAACTACAGAAACATAATATCATTTTTTCATTTCAAAGGCCAATTCTATGGTCAAGTTGCTACAAACCACTTTACCTTAAAATAAGCATCCAATCCTAGACCTCATGTCATATCAATATCCAGCTGTTAATCATTTGAGGAAACCCAATCATTCTGCCATATAGCAAGACCAGTAAAATGTAATAAGAACCAATTCCAAATTGTTCTTATCCTCTTAGTTACCCTGAATATATTATGCTTATTCTTGCTGTTCCGCAATAGGTTTAAGCATTTGGCTAACTGCCTTTGCAGTCTATTTTAAACCTAGCCAGTGTCCCTTCAAAGTTGAGAATCAAACTCTGCACCTTGTGTCTGAAAGGTAAATACTTTAACCATAATACCAACTCCCAACTCTATGCCAGCTCCCAACCCCCCTAAAAAAATTCTCTGTGTCTGTGTATTGAACCTACACACGATTCATCTCATTCGCCAACAACCTGCTTGATGGCCTGTCCATCCCAAACACCCTGCAAGCAATGCTTAATAACCTGAATAATTCCATCACCTCCTTAATGCAAATTTTCATCTTACTTTACCTGTTACCAATTGCAGCCTGCAATCTACCCAGCTTGATCTTTAGTAAACCTTTTTTCTTTATTTTGTAGTTGTCTTTAGTAAACTTAACTAACCCAAAGACACATCTTACTACATTGTCCAGAGATGTGAACTGAACTGTACTATCACCTCTGCATTTGCAATCATTTTCTGAGGAATCCTCAGGAAATAAAAGGTGATGAATCAGATTACTTTTTTTTTTACTTGTAGCTTGACAGCATGACTCCTGAAATGTGATTGAACTGTGAGGATGACAAACCAATCACATTTTTTGAGCTATGTTGCCAAGCTACAAATAAAACAAAAGTCTGCATCCAACTAATAGCATTCTATCTTTGAATAAAATTAACTTTTTTGTGGCTACTTGACTGTAAACCTTCAAGATCGGATCTCAGAGAATTTATTAAATGTGAGTACATTTAACAATAACAAAATACAGTTTAAATGCGATTCCCAATTTTTGAAGCTGTTTTTTTTTTTTGTTTTTGTAGCAAGCTAAATTTTTTCTTCTTTGCTGTGTAGTAGACAACTGCATCACTTTTGGTAGTAAGTGTCAGATTTTAGGTTTGAGCAACCTGCCTCAACACAATATACAGATGTGGCTGTCATAAACTTTATTTTATTTGCATTAAGTCAGAATTTCATTGCTACTATGGACAATAAATGACAGGTGTTTAAGAAGAGAAGAATAATATTCCACATAAGACTGGAAATTTTTCATTATTTATGTGTTTTGTTTAGTAAAAAAAATTGATAGCAAGTGGACTAGGAGGAAAGCCACAGAAGAAAACCTGAGACTAGCATAAATGGTTAGGAGGCAGACTTAAGGGAAGAGAAAGGCAACTAATAATATAGTAAATTGGAATACAATGTCAAATAACTTGATGGAGGCATAGCAAATCTAGAAAAGCAACCAGCAGCAACACAGCAGATATCTTTTCAGTTGTAATGATTCTGGTGACACTGCATTACAGTTATGTCATACAATTATCTAATTAACATAATTATCTACTGAATCATATACTACACTTCTTTTGAAAAATATATTTAATTATAGCATTTCTGATGCATTATTCTTGATTCTACTCAAATCTTAGTGACTTTCCTAAAATCTCAGGTTGTATTTTCATTAATACATAATAGGTGTTCTGTGGCAGTCCTAGATTCTGAATTTGGCATATTATTTACTGTTTTCAACATTTTTAAAATCTGTATATAGAAATGTTGTGCGTTTTAAACTAATCTCCATTTGGCAGACATTTACACACCACAAATTAAATTTTTTGTATTTTTTTTTTATATTTAATATTTTACTGAAGTACTAAAACCCTATAAAGATTTTGAGGACAGTAGATCAACTGACTAAAAACACATTCTTCAATCTCAGTTTTGATGGTTTTCAATCAGTGTGTTTTAGAGGTTCCCTCATACACAAAAAGCAGGCAGTGCAACTCTATCATGATACTATCATTACCTTCTATGGGTTTTGTACAACACAGTGGCAATAGAGAGTTCTGCCTTACAGCACCACTTTGAGAGGAAATGAATAGAAAAGAAAGGTGTTAAGTTACACATCTGGCTGTCAGGGAGCTGGTTAACTCCCATCATAAAGAATATATGTCTGTGTGTGTGTGTTTAGTATATTATATTGCATTGTACTAGAGCACAATATCACTTGTAGCATTTTCCAAATTTGAACTATCATATTTGATATAAGAAGACTGGAGGTATGATTATTGGTTTCCTTATTTTGTTTACTATTGATAATATTTTTATTGTTTGTCTGTGAATAAACTGGAGCGCATGAAATCTGAGTTTAAAGTTAACATTTTAACTGTAAATTTAATTTACTGCATACTTTGCAGGTATGGAGATGTGAAATGCACTGTGTTTGGGGTACATCAGTTTGTCTAGCTCTTAGTGCAAATGAATGAAGCTATAAACTGTTAATGAGTTGCTTCCAGTAATGCAGTATTTGATTCTCTCAGCCTTCATTGGTCTCCTGTATGACTCTGACCAAGTCACTTCATCAGGCAGTGATCCTAGGCTGTTCTTGAAAAAGAATGCATGTGACCAGTGAGTTGTTCCAAACTGTTAGCATATTTGTCTTTTCAAGTTCTGCATGCTTCACATAGCTGCTAATTAGTGCTTCACTATATGTCATTTGACCATAAATCCCAGCATTTCTCTTTCAGTTTAATGGATTGTAAATGTATTTTCAATAAATGTGAGTTTCAGAGGATGGGAGGTTTTGTTCTGCAAATTGTTGTCAGTTTTTTTTCTGTATTATATGACATATATTTTTTAATTAAATCCATATCTCTTGTACATATTTTAAAAAGTGAAGAAGAAAATTCTATGCAAAGTGACAAGCTTGAGCAGTGTTGTACAGTAACTAAGGAGATGCAGCCATGTAATGTGATACTGGTATGGCTGGTGGGTGATTCATTATGCTGCCTATGGCCCCCTTTGACCATGATTAATCTCGGCTGTTCCAACTGTACAGAATCTTGCACACTGTGCCTACCTTTGCCTCAAGACAGTAACACCAGACTTTTTAGTTTCGTAGTTCTTATTGCTCTAAAAATGCATGTTGAAGCAAAACATGATGTTCTATTAACCTTTTAAATTTAGAGTGATATGTAAGGTTCTTCTCTGATCTTGGGGCTTTGTCCAGAAATCTTGAGCAAAAAAGTTGAAAGATTTGATCATGGCTTGGGGGGGCCCTAAACATGTTCCAAACTGGGCACTGCAGTAGCTAAGTTCAGCCCTGCCTGGCTATTTCAAGGGGACTACATTCAAAGGAGAAAGTCTAAACTCATGAAAAGAAAGAAGGCCAAGGGATTTAAACCCTGACTGTATGCCTGCACTTCTTCATCCAATAAGCCTTGAATAACATATTTTTTTGCCCTTGACTAATCTTAAGTTATAGCTCAGATTACTAGATCTCGGAACCGTAGATTTAATGAAAAAAAAAAAAAAAAAAAAAAAAAAAAAAGCTTTTTAAGCCCCTTTTTTACACCTCAGCTATCTGTTAATTGGGATAATGGTTTAGGTCAGCCATCAAATGCTCAGTTCTGATAGCGGAGTGCCACAGCCTGTCTCCCTGGAAAAAGCAACTGAAATCTTGCATTTCGAAAACAGCCCCTCCATCTAACATTTACCTTCCCTGATGGACCCCCAACTAGTCTCCTGAGGGCCCATAACCCAGCTTGTCCTGCTTCTACTCACCATCTGTCCCTGCTATGAGGTCAGCTGCAGTACAAACAGACATGTGCAAACTTACATGCTGACCAAGTGCATCTGCCAGTGTTAAAGGCCAAGCAAGACTTGGTGTTGTTGACTGCTTCTTCTTGTCCTGCTTTCTCCATTCCCCCTATCCTATCCATCATGAACCCTAACCATGTATCAGCATGTCTACATTCCCAGTGCAGGCACCTGTCCACTGCTTGTAATTGCCAAAAGTTTCATTCATACCATAACATGTACCCTCCTCTTAAATGCTGCACCTCCCTAATTGTCAAGAAATAGACCATTAAAAGAAGAGCCTGATTAAGTTTTTTTTACAGAATCATGGCCATGAAATACATACATCCTAGCAACCAGGTATCCCATTGTCTAATTCTCATATGTCTGGTCTCATTTTCCCAAAGCAGCTAAGGCAGTTATGAGATCCTTAGATCCAGGAACTTCCATGTCAGTGATCTAGTGAGCCCCATCAGCACCATTCAGTTCAAAAACATCAACAAACTCTCCTCACCATATCTTCTCTTTCACTGTAGAGGAAATGGGCCATGTAATAATCACACCCTGATTACCTGACAGAAAGGGCTTCTGACACAGCTCCCCATCCTCAGCCCAACCTAAATGCTCAAAGGATAGCTGAGGAAAATTTGTACCTGTACCTGGCATATCCACATTAATAACAAGTTCTCTCTATACTCTGCCGCAAATCTTTCCCAACTAGCACCCGTCTTCTGGGAAACCTTTCCTCAAAGCATCATCGGCCTCCCTACCAACATTATTTAAGACTCTGCAACAATCCTAACATGTGATCACTGGCCTCAGAGCCACATTCAGATTTCCTTTATGAGTTAACAATAACATCATTACATCCTGAGGTTTATGGTTTCTCCATTACAGCTGATGATTTTTCTCCTGGCTCCTGGCAGGTCCTTTTATTTGATAATAAAGTCATACGTCTTCTGAAAGGCTGTCATGGGATGCCATCATTTTCCTCCTTTTCAATATACTTTCAACAGTCTCACCAGTGCTGGCACCTCAGCTGACTGCTGCTGGCTCAGTACCCATTTCCCCTCTTTTTTGCATATATATATATATATATATATATATATATATATATATATATATATGGGTCATTATATATATATATATATATATATATATATATATATATATATATATATATATATATGGGTCACCTTAATTTCACTGACAGTTCATTTCACTGACAACCAAGTCAGCAGGCCCAATTCACCGAAAACCCATTTCACTGACAGTTAATTTCACCAACACTCATTTCGTCGAAAATGAGATATGGCACATTCCCCACTGTAGAGTGACCCTGGAGTTAGAATATATAGTAAGGGGGGGTGTGGGGGCACAGCCCCCCACAATGGGGGGTGTGGGGGCAAAGCCCCCCACATATCATAAACGTTTTACAGTATACAGATGCATTCTGACAAATGCAAGGAATAACTATTACCATAAAAGCATTGTAGAACCCTAGTATGAGCCCTCACACCCCCCATTGTGGTGAGCTGTGCTCCCCACACCCTCCTTACTGTATATGTTAACTCCAGGGTTGTTCTACAGTTGGGAATGGGCCATATCTCATTTTCGACGAAATGAGTGTCAGTGAAATGAAGCATCAGTGAAATTAATTTTCGGTGAATTGGGCTTGCTGACTTGGTCGTCAGTGAAATGAACTGTCGATGAAATGAAGGTGACCCATATATATATATATATATATATATATATATATATATATATATATATATATATATATTTTTTTTTTTCCCCCCACTGTCAAGCCAACTAATTCACTCCGTATTTGTGCCCACTCCTTAATTTTGCCAATAGATATAATAGATAGATAGATCGTTAGATAGATAGATAGATAGATAGATAGATAGATAGATAGATAGATAGATAGACAGATAGATAGACAGAGACAGAAATAGATATTTAGATTTTTCCACCCTTGATTGCTTGCAACCTCTCAGACCCTTATCTTCATATGGGCAGCTCTGATGAAAATCACCAGGAAGTAAATTCCTGCATACCCTATCTTTTCATCTCACAGATCAAGAGTTCTGGACAAGTCAGACATAATGCGGAATGAATGCTCAATGACTGATTTTAAAAACTGCACCTACAAAGTTGGACAGTTGCATGAATAGGTAGATGCATTAGCATGCCTTTTCCGAAGAATATGAATTCAGGCACTAAAGTGTTTGTCATTATTTAGTGATTTATAAGATTTGCCAGGAAACACAAAAATCATGTTGAATGAACAAAAAATATAAGGCAAAAATCAAGGCATTCTGTGAGATTCTGGAAACCAAAGGTATGATAGCCAATCCAGCCTCAGGCCCCTTGACCATCAGAATGGCATCACTTCCTCAACAGTAAACATCCACAACCCTCTTGAATTCCCTTCTATTCAAACTGCTTGAGAAATTTAAAGTATTATTTTTTTTTTTAATAAAAAATCCCTACCATCTGCATTTTTGCATGGCTACCTCATCAGGGCCAGTTTTGTACAGGCCACCAGTCAATGTGGTGTCATTATGCTACAAAATGCTCTGAAATTGCTGGTTGTTGAAATGCCAAATGGTTGAGACTCGGAGCACCATCTTGTGAAAACCCTATACATAAACTCTCTTTCGGCTTTTCTTGGTTAGGGGTCGCCACAGCGGAACTCCGGTCTGCTAATGATTGGCAGCAGATTTTTACGTGCTGGCTTGCCGGGCCTAATGCACAACCTTCAATGAAGGAATGCCCATTCACGCATGTTGACACACAGAAGACGCTCTAACTGAGAATCAAACGTGCAACGTCTAACTGTGAGGTGACAAAGCTACCGCAGCACCACCACCGTAGTACTCTCCATTTAATATTACATTCTTCCACTTAAATTTTTTTTTTTTTTTACAAAGATAGACAGATATGACATATACTCTGCAATTGCTGCTGAAGCAGATGTCACTTCCAGTGGGTGAAACATCAGGTGACAATAATAAGGTAAGCTTTTGAAGAGAGTCGAGGCCAGAACACAAACATACTGAGCCATTAGAACCATCTGCGACACCTGCCTCAGTCATTTTGAACCCCCTAAATCATACTGCTACCTGCCATGACATTGTCCCTGCTCTTCTTCCAGCTATCCTCACTGAGTCCCCCTGTCAATAATAGTCAGAATCAAACAAAGCATTGCCTGTTCCACTGTTACAGCAATCCCACATAACTCACCAGATTAACCTGTGTTGCTGAATGTCTCAGATATTCCTCACATTCAACAATTGCAACTACACCTTAACAAAAGTTAAAGTCATACAAGAGATTACAGTGGCAACAAATGAGCTTTGACGTGTACCTAAAATTTAAACTAGCACTCAGGAGAATTAAAATTCTTAAAATCTCCAACTATGGGAATGCACTAGCCGGACTGCAGTAACAATATCAAGCACTGAATTTAAAGTTCGGCATAGAATATATTACAGCCATACCTTTGAATGAAATAACACTACAGCCAAAGCCCAAGGAATTGCCCAAACAAGATACAAGTTATAAAAAAGGACATTTATTTAGCATTTTCATCCTCATACAAGCAGGACTTCGTCAGAATATACTAAAGTCATAAGGTTAAAGAACATGAGCAAACCATCTTTTGATGGGGAAAGCTCACTAATGCATATAAGAAATTCTATGAAGAAATATTGGAAATTTATTGCATTTTGAAAACAAAGCTAATTGCCATAAAGAAAAGAAACTACAATTGTGACATGAATAGTTTTATTTCAGGCCATTTTTTTTTCTTTGCAACAGCAAAGTCAGATAAAGCACAAATATCAGTATGCAGGAATGTCCATAAGAACAGATAATAGTGATATAATTTCTGGTGCAGTGCTTCCAACTGAACATAATGGTCAACGTGAGATGTAATGCAATCATGTTACTTAAGACAGTAGATTCCATTATCTTTTAGCCTTGGATCATTTACAGGACCAATTCCTTCCTCTGGACCAATTCCTTCCTCTGATACAGGCCCACCCACTCATCATGCTGCAGGGGTCTTCTAGAAATCTGAAAATACGATGGCAGAGAGAAGGAAGAAATGAAGAACAGTGGTATTAAGCTCCATTGACTTGTAACAAATCCCACCCACTCAGGTATCCAAAACAAATATTGTTTTTAATCCATCCTCGTGCCTCTTTTCTTCAGGTGAACAGCTGAACAATGTGTTTTGAATAAAGGCTTGACCTATACTACAACTTGTAATAGCAATGGTTCAGTCCTTTGAGCTTAGTCTGTTTATAAGGAAACTGAATCTGAAGTAATCCTCCTCAACAGTTCTAACATAGAAACATTTTCCATGCATAAACCAAATAGTTTTATCGCTATCAGACATCTGATTGTGCAGGCTTTATAAAGGGTGTGTGAAACTGAAATCTGTCATTTATATCAACAGCAACAGAATTTCTCATTTTTTTACTCTTACCCATTGAGATCACTAGGCTTTGATTAACTTAACAACAAAATGAGCATTTTGTAATGAAAGGAACAAAGGGGGTGAGTTGGCAATGATTAAGGATGATTAGTAGAAGATGATGTATGGTCTCTTATGTGACACTGGAATTTGTCAAGAAATAAACAGATATCACATACATAATGTTGTCTCTAGCATTAAAAATACCATATATGACATGCATTTGAATAATTACAATAAAACAGACATACTGAATGTTTTATTTACTTTGCATCTATAAATGTCAATATATTATGAACTGTCCAAAACTACATAATAATAGTGACAAATTTCAGCTAGAACCAATAATCTCAGCATAAGGCTGGTTATCTGAAGCTGTATGTATTTTGTTAGAAAAGAACACTTTAAATGTTGGGTTATAAAAGGTGAAAGTTACTTAAGGAGGGAAAGTGCTTTTTGAATGAATTGTATTTTTGGTGGAAAAACATACATTTTTTTTCTTTTCATAATGTTGGATGAATATTCCCTCTTTACTTTTATATTGAATGATTATTTTGTTGAAGCAGTGAAAGCATATTTCAGTAAGGAGTCAGATTGTTTTAATATGTTACGTTGTGTAAAATGTTGCTATTGGTATTATTTATTTTTCTAATTCCCATGTTTCTACAGAAGTGTTGTATCACAACAGGCACCTCAGTTTCAAACTCCAAAACTAATATGGTTGTCTTTAACTAGGAGAGTGAGTTTGTACTTTCGAATCAAAGTGCTTTTATAGATGAATTACTTTTTAATGTATGTTTTGTGAATCAACTTTTCCTGTTATGGGGAGGTACAAGAAATGAACTTGGAGATTTTATGAATTATTTATTAGTTACCTCTGACTTTTTTAAAGTTTAAACTTACTGTACAAGATCCAAGCAGAACATTTATTAGACAGTATGTTGAAACATGCCCTAAATAATATAGTTACTACTGTATAAAAACATAAAGTGCAAGACTTTTTTCCACAAGACTAGTATTCATCCATAACATATATATATATATTTTTAAAAAAGATTAAAGGGCAGATGATAAGACCTTCTAGGCTTAATATTAAAACTACAAAGTGAGACAAAAATTTACGTTACACAGCAAGTCTAAACAGAATTTTCCAGCAAACATGATAGTATTGTAAAACCACTATTTTGGTATTTAATAATGACAGCCATAATAGTGAGAGAGTTAATTAAGCACATACAACTGACTCTTACTTATAACTGACACACTTATTCTATACAGGAAATATTTAGGAATCAGTGGCATATTTTAAGATCTTTTGATAGTCTTGCTAAGATTTTGCCTACCAGCCTAGCATTTCCTGGAAGAATTCACGTAATTTGAAATAACACCTGTGTTATAAAAAAAAGACATATGAAGTCAATACAATAGACAGCCAAAAACAGGCTGGGCATCCAACTGTTCTGAAAAAAAATATATGTGTACATGTATGTGTATGAGAGTGTTTATGTTTCTGTGTGTGTGAGTGAATGCGTGCATGAAAGCAGAATGTATGTGTGTGTGTGAGAGAGACTGAAAAGTGAGATCGATCGAGCCATTATTTTACACTCACTAAGCATCACTTTTGCTGTTTAGAGAGCGTAAACTAAAAATAAATGAAACCAAAAAGGTGTGTGTGTGTGTGTGTGGTATGTTTCTGTCTGCATGTGTGAGTAAATGTGTGCACAAAAGCAGAAGAGATTGTGTCTGTATATGTGTGTGTGTGTGTCTGTGTGTGTGAGAGAGAGATAGATAGAGAGAGAGAGAGAGAGAAAATAGGAACATATATTACTTGATTATTAGGATTTGTGTTAGCATACATTTTCTGAAACAGCTGTGCATGAGAGAGGGAATGAGTGACAGTAAAGAGGTTTCCATACCTCTGGACCTTTAAGCTGAAGAAATCTGGATAAATCCAAAAATAAAGAGGCTCAAAAATAGGAACATATTTTAATTATTGTTATTATTAAATTACAAAGTTGTTTAAATAAAATTATTTGTATTAGTATGAATTTTCTGAAGAAAATAATTGTCTAAAACTCAAATGTGTATGTATGCAATTATTTAGTAACTTCAATCTCCAATGACTGGCAACAATCCAAACATTTTAGAAGTAAGGGACCAAAAAATGAAGTAAATCCCTAGAGATTTTTAAGTGTTATATTTTGGATGTAATATGCCTCCTCCAACATCAGTAATATATACTACAGCAAGTTTGAAACATTAGGTTTAGGAGCTATTTTACATCAAAAATATATAAAAAAAAATAGTACTTAAAAAAATAAATAAGTAATTACAACACAACAATTTTACAGAGAGCCCATTCTCCAGTCTAAGTGCAAAAATGCCCTCCAAGGTGTGAGTTAATGTTTAAGTAATGCCCTTCCAGGGGTGTAGAGGCCTGATGACTGTGGCATCAGGCCTGATAACATTTCTGGGCAGGCTTTAATTACAAATCAACACACACACTGTCAGGCATTATTGCTTGATTATTATGAGTGTGCAATGGCCAGTCTATGGAAAATTATCTTACATGAAACCTGTCCTTGGTAAAAAAAGGTTGGAGACCACTGCCTTACATCTCATGACTGATCTATACATTCTTATATAGACAGCCATACTTTTCACACCTTATAACAAGAAATAAATATTCTTTGGATGTGTATGCTGACTGTCATATGAAAAATATTATCTATTTAGCTATATGTATGATGTGTGAGTTATAATATGTCAGTTAATATAAAAGGAAATGTATGGAGAAGATTACTAAACATCTTTCAAGTATCAGAAGAAAGATTTCTACCAATGTATTATATAAACATATTGAACTTCGGCATGTCATACATGGGTTCCAGTTCATAGTGTCACATGTGAATAAAGAAGGGATGATCTATTTTCTCTCATAGATGCATGTGAAGACAAATAGGTTAACATCTTGGAGCAGCTAGGTTTCCTACTCTAATCCTCCAAAAATATGAAACATATACTTAGTAAGAGACCAATGCAGCACAGCTGAATGTATATCATTAAGAATTTTTTTAATAATCTAATAGTCTGGTAGTATTTCTGTTGATTTGTGTGATTTATTTGTCTGTTCTGCTACAAGAATTGCTTGAAAAAGCACCTTCTGAAATGTGAAAGCTCACATTTTTATTTGTGTTTTAGTTTAAACCAATACAGTTTTCATGTTTTTCAAAAGATAGCTTTATTTTGTTTTGATTTGTCAGTTTTTCATCCCAGGATAGTGCAGAAGTGGTTTAAAGAAGACTCATATGTTACTGCAGTGGTCCTTGAAGATGATGGTGGGCACAATGCAGGACCTGCTTGTAATAAATTATCTTAAATGTAAAATCAGATGCTACACCATGCAGAGACATGCACTTACTGACAACAACATGCAGAGCCATGCACTTACTGACAACATGCAGAGACATGCACTTACTGCCAACAACATACAAAGACATGCACTTACTGACAACAACATACAGAGACACGCACTTACTGTCAACACCAAGCGGAGACATGCACTTACTGACAACAACATGCCATCAACATGCAGATACATGGACTTGCTGACAACAACATGCAGAAACATACACTTACTGACAACACCATGCAGAGACATGCACTTACTGACAACAACATGCCAACAGCATACAGAGACATGCCTTACTGATAACATGCAGAGACATGCACTTACTGACAAGCAATGCATTGTGTACTTCAGGTTATGACAATGCCACCTAGAAACATGTTTCATGAATAAGCAGATGAGTAGAGGTCAGATATCAGTGGGACTAGTAGAAATAATAAAAAAAAAACTTATTACAAAGACTGTTTTCATATGTCGTCAACTTTTATGTCAAAGAGGAATAAAATGCAGTTGAGCTGTCATGAATGGTCTGACCAGTCACAGGACTGAATACACATACACTTACTTTGCAGCCCATGGATATTTTAGAATGTTGGCTTACACTGGCAGATTTTCCACATATGTTATTCATATGCTTATCATATGTGTTTCTATGTATACCTGGGGTGAACTAGGTAATGTGTGAGAGTTGCTCAGTACTACACAAAGATGGAGTGACTCATGGCATGATGAGTGGTGGGGTGCATTGTTTCTCCAGTCAATGTAAGTCAATAATAAAATATTTGTTTGTACTTCAAGAATGGGATAAGCTGCTTTTTTTGGTGATCATTGGCTTCCTTTCAAAAACTCAAAAGGACCAGAAGTCCAGAAGCAAGGAGGCTAACAGTCTTATTACTAACTTCTCCTTCTTTCGGCTTTTTCCAGTTAGGGGTCGCCACAGCAGATCACCTGTCTGCTCATGATTGGCAGTGGAGCTTTATGGTGTCGAGTTGCCAGCCCAGCACCCAACCTTCCTCAGAAGGGGCACACACATGCACACTCACACCTAGGGCCAATTTAGAGTGTCCAATCCACCTACAGCATGTCTTTGGGATGTGGGAGGAAACCAGAGTGCCCGGAGGAAACCCACACAACCACAGGGAGGACATGCAGACTCCGCACAGAAGGCATCCCAGCCAAGCATCAAACCAGAGAACCTCTTGCTGTGAGGCAGCAACGCTAACCGCTGCACCACCGCGGCTGCCCAATAATCTTATTACTAACAAATAATGTAAAAACAAGAGGATGACTGCAGCATTTTAAGGGTAAAGGATAAGATAGATATAGGAACGCTAACATTCACTGTTAGATTAGAGCTTTTGGAATACATCTGTGAACTCTCTCAGATTTTACAGAATGCCACTGATTTCACCGTAAATGTTGTGCTGTCCCTCATAACATTTTTAACTATTGGCAAATCACTGAGGATTATAGTCAGTCAGTAAGACTATGAAGAGTGTATAAGCCCAGAAACATTGAAAGAGGAGTGCTACTGATAGTAAGCAATGATTTTACAACTTCTGCCTTTTGTAGCTCCTTATTGCTAATAGTAACTCTGTTTCCACATTCTGCCTGGGTTGGTGCCACAGTCTGAGAGTTTGATTTGCAATAGTAGAAGGACTGTATTTTACAACAGGACCTAGTTTTCATAAATCCTTTATAAACATTTATTTGACATTTCCTGCTGTATTACCTCCTTCCAGCTAAAAGTAATAACACTTGCTTAAATCTGCCTGGTCTGGTGACATAGTGTTATAAGTTTGATTTGCAATAATGGGAGTGTTGTGATTTTGATGTAGAACCTGTCCAACATTAAAACCATTTTTCATCAGAAGTGCTATCTCTTGTTCCCCTGTCCCCACATGAAATTCTAGCCTATCTACAACCACTGATTTGTTGTTTAGACTCCCAATGGAGTAAGTGTTGTGATTTCTGCAAGACCTGTGTTACTTCTGCTGGTTCCAGTTTCTTGCTTTTTAAATTAGTTTACTTCCCTAGCTCATGCTCTAAAATCTCCTTTTGAGCTGCACTCATCCATAGTCTTTGAGTCAAGACTCTGAACTGTGTGGAAACCAGAAGTATTGAGAGAAGAGCTGTGCTCACTGAGGTAGACTCTAAACGTCCATAACAGCATTTCTTCACTAAAAGGCTGAAAAAACATTTATTTCAACTTTGATTGCATAATTGTGTTGTATTTAAAGCCATCCATCTACCTATATGGGATCCGTACAGATGCTCGACTGCATCTTTCACTGAATTCCAATTTGGTGAGCATACTTGCTCAAAAGTGCTGTTCACCAAAGCAGCACTTTCATGTAAGTATGCTTGTTGTTCCGGTCGTACTATGGTGTGGTAAGGGAGAATTCCCTTTTCCCCACTGTAGTGCGACCTCGGAGTGAAAATATTAAAGTGGGGGGGTACAACCCCCTACATCTGGGGGGTGCAGGGGGGCTTGCCCCCGTTTTTTTTTTTTTAACATACTTTAACGAAAGCGCTTTTTCAATGAAAGTGCTTTCATTAAAGTGTGTTCGGTGGTAATGGATTCGGGCTTTTGAACATTTGTTCAAAAGTCCTAGATCCACCTATATATATATATAAAAGTATGTTTCTGCCTTCCAAGCAATTCCACTCTGTTTTTTAACAAAAGTATCTTTACTTGTGATTTCAGGTTGGTCTGGTGCAATAATGTTGTAGTTGGATTTGCAACAGTAGGAAAATATGTTCATAAACAATTATTTCACAATTCCTGCCATGTTAATTCTTGATTGCTAATAGTAATTGTACTTGGCACTTTGTCTGGTCTGGTACCATAGTCATGTATTTTGATTGGCATTGGTGGGAGTATTGTGATTTACTAAAAAATCTGTGATCTATAAAAACTTTATAAACATTTAGGTTCATAGGTAGGTACTAGGATATCTGCCCGAGGGCATTTATAAGCCTAGCCAGAGTGTGCCAGCTTTCGCTACCCCATTGATTAATTAACTGAGCCTCTGTCAAGAAGAGCCAATGAAGTGATCCCAGGGGTGTATTTTCTGTTACCCATCCACTTGTCAAGGTTTCTCTTGAAGAGTGTTAGTGAGGGGCACTGCCTAATGTAGTTAGGAATTTTGTCCCAAAATATGGGGAGTCTCTGTGACAGGAATCTATCCCTCCACCATGTTCTATTTATTGTTATGGTGAGGTTTAGCTCACTAGAGCGAGTGGCTCACAGTGACTTGGATTTCTTTAGGTGGAGCATGTCCATCAATTCTGAGTTGGACATGGTTTTGTAAGTCAGGCATAGATCACCTGAGTAAGCGATATGGCACTGAGTACAACTGGAGTTTTTCCAGTCGGGCTGCATAGAACATATGTTTGAGACCAGTAATCCTCTTGGTGAGGTACTTTTGTGGTCTTTCCAGCTGTTGGAAGTGTCTTGTGAGGTACATCCCAAATGGGGCATTGTACTCTATGATGGGTCTGATGAGTGACGAGTAGAGGGGCACTAAAACCTCTTTATTTCTAGATGCGAACCCTTAAGTAATTAGATGGGCTACATAGAAGAATTTCCTAACTACTTTGGCAATATGATTGTCAAAGGAGAGATTACTATCTACCTGTGTCCCCAGATCTCTTATTACCTCTTCTGTATTAAGGGGGCTACCACCTATGTGGTAATTCATGAGCGTTTTGTTTTTCCCAAATGGGATGACTATGCATTTTTTGGCATTTAGCTTGAGACCATGACTTTGACACCAGGTGTCTGTCTCAGTAAGGCCCTTTTGGAGAATGACCATGTCAGCCGGAGAGTCAATTATGGCTCCCAGTTTGCAGTCATTGGCAAACTTGGTTAGCCATAATCCTCCTGTGTTTGCCTGTACTTCTGAGAAGTATATGCCAAACAGTAGGGGTCCCAGGACTGAGCCTTGTGGGATACCACTTGTGACTGGTTTAGAGTCGGACCTGGAGCCCGCTATTCTTACCGTGTGAGTTCTATCTGTAAGCCAGTTGGCAACCCATCTCGTGACTTAGGGATTTATGTTCAGGCTGGTGAGTTCTTCTATAATTCCCAAGTAGGGAATGGTGTCAAAAGCCTTGGCGAGGTAAAGGTAGGCTGTGTGAACTATCTTCCCCTCATCTATGGCATTGGTGACTGTCTCGAAGAAGTCAACCAGGTTTAGTAGGCATGATCTGCCCTTAACAAAGCTGAACTGTGTCGGGTCAAGTGTTTGGAGGTTCCGAATGTCTTTGTTAATGAGTTCCATGATGATGCCCTCCATAGCCTTGCAGACCAGGCTAGTCAGGCTTATGGGTCGCTAGTTACCAGGGTCAGTTGTGGCCCCTCCTTTGTGGAGCGGAATAACCATCGCTGTGTACCATTCTATGGGCACATAGCCTGTGGAGAGGCTGAGGTTGAACAGTGTGTTTAGGTGGGGGGTTAGTTTGTTCTGTAGTTCGTGCAAGATGCAGCCTAGTTTTACTTCCTTCAAGCTAAAAGTAATTTTACTTGCATAAATCTGCCTAATCTGCTGCCACAGTCTTGTAGTTTAATTAACGGTGGTAGTAGTACTGTGATTTACTGCAGAAATTGTGCTCCAAACAGCATTCATATGCAACTGTATCACAATTCCTGCCTTTTGTACCTCTTTACTGCTAATAGTAATTGTACTTGCACACTTTGCCTGGTATGGTACCATAGTCTTGTAGGTTGATTTGCAATAGTGGGAATACTGGGATATACTGCATGATTTGTGTCAACAAAACTTTTATATAAACATGCATTTCACATTTTGCTTTTATTTACCTCCTTCCCGATAAATGTAATTGCATTTTTTCTAGAGGCTCCTTTAGCTGTTTAAAACTTTCATTTAAAGGCTCACTGCTGCTTTTCAGCTGTGAGAAACATTTCTGCAGTTTGTTCTAAGTAGTGGGGATATTTGTAGCATTTCCATATTCAGGCTTGTATTTGGGGCTAGTATTTGTGGAGGCTGTGTGTCTGAGCACATATTCAGGGACATCTTGGTTTTGCCAAAGCCATCAGGCATTTCAGTGAGAGAGAATTGTTTGAGGTCATTGGCTGACTGAGGTCACCTGGACTACAGCTTAGACTAAGCACCTCATTGGTTCTTTTGAGATTTCTTTCTTAAAAGTTGTCTCAGGCTTCAACCTTCTGTTACCTAAGAAGTTCAGTTGTGAGTGTTCTGCCATTTCACACTGAGCTAATCAAAGAAAGGACACTGAGGAAACTCGGAGCTATAATATATAACATTAAGTATCCTGTTTTTTGTTTATTTTGTTCTTTATTTCTTTGTTATTTATAGCACTTTGTGTACTGTGTATTTTTCTAGCTAGTTTCACTGTGTGTGAGGTATTAACTGGAAATTGTCCACTTTTATTAAGCATCTGTTGGGTTGTTTGTTTCTGATAACTTGTTGCAGTTAAACTCTTTTTTCTAGAGGCTCCTTTAGCTGTTTAAACCTTTCATTTAAATGCTCACTGCTGCTTTCAACTGTGAGAAACATTTCTGCAGTTTGTTCTAAGTAGTGGGGATATTTGTAGCATTTCCATATTCAGGCTTGTATTTGGGCCTAGTGTTTGTGGAGGCTGTGTGTCTGAGCACATATTCAGGGACATCTTGGTTTAGCCAAAGCCATCAGGCATTTCAGTGAGAGAGAATTGTTTGAGGTCATTGGCTGACTGAGGTCACCTGGACTACAGCTTAGACTAAGCATCTCATTGGTTCTTTTGAGATTTCTTTCTTAAAGGCTGTCTCAGGTTTCAACCTTCTGTTACCCAAGAAGTTCAGTTGTGAAAAAAAAAATATATACATTTTATCTGCTTTTACTGCATTTGTGTTTCTTCCTACTTTATTTTGCTTTTGCGTCATCTTAAAAGTACTCAGTTGTATTTATTACTGCTTGGTGTAACTCATTCTAAGCCTTTTAGTTTAAGCACTTGGGCTTCAGACCAGTTGTTTTACATTAAGACGGTTTGTGGTCTGCACTGTAGTGGCAGAACAGGTAGCTTACATCCTTCAAAGTTGGGAACTGCTGATTGAGGGCTCAGTGTCTGTTATTCTAAAAGTGTATTAATTCTGGTTTAAGCACTTGGGCTTCAGGCCAGTTATTTTACATTAAGAAGGTTCATGGTCTACACTCTTGTGGGAGGAGAGGCTGGCCTCTGCCCTTCTGAGCTGGGAATTTCTGGTTAAAGGCTTATAGTGCCTGCATATTTGAACTGCTTCTTACTGAAATTGGTACACCTTGTTTGCTGTAGCATAGACAAGATCCAGGCCTGCTGGATCTAGCTTTGTTTGTATAACTTGAGCACTAATCCAGGCATTCTTTAAAGTATTCAATTGTATTTATTACTGCTTGGTAGTAACTTGATTAAAGTGTAGCTATCATTCTAAGTCTTTTGGATTAAGCACTTGGGCTTCAGACCAGTTGTTTTACATTAGGAAGGTTTGTGGCCTGCACTGTGGTGGCAGGACAGGTAGCTTATATCCTTCTAAGTTGGGAACTGCTGATTGAGGGCTCAGTGTCTGTTATTCTAAAAGTGTATTAGTTCTGGTTTAAGCACTTGGGTTTAAGGCCAGTTATTTTACATTAAGAAGGTTCATGGTCTACACTCTTGTGGGAGGAGAGGCTGGACTCTGCCCTTCTGAGCTGGGAATTTCTGGTTAAAGGCTTATAGTGCCTGCATATTTGAACTGTTTCTTACTGAAATTGGTACACCTTGTTTGCTGTAGCATAGACTAGATCCAGACCTGCTGAATCTAGCTTTGTTTGTATGCTTGTTGTTTGTTTGCTTGTTTTTTCCCTGAAATGCTAATTCCACCTAAAACGCGGCTTTTCAGCGCTTCTGTGGATCCCTAGTGATATCTGCATTGCTTACTGTACATATTTCCTTCTTTCACTTGAAAGAAAGTTACTGTTTGTCATTTTTGCATTTAAGTTACATGTAACACATTGCATTTAAGTTACCTGGCATTTGCTCACTAAAGCAATTATATAAGTCAGCACTAAAAAATTAAAAGCACTACACCCTCACAAACTCCCCTTGAGTACCTTGTTCCCCACTGTCCCTTTTTTTTCAATTATAAAGGAATTCCCAATACTATTCTAGCACGTCCAAAGGTCAGTTGTCAATCTCCTCTCCGGTCCAGCTGGTGAATCTGGGAATCTTGAGGCAATGTTACAACTGCCTCATATACACAGACAACCCTCTCCTCCTCCCAACAAATTCCAATACATGTGAAAGATGCAACCATATAGCCAAACTGGAGGCTAAGCTCTCTCAACTCAGTACTGGCATAACCAGTCAGGAGGAGAAGGAAACCACACTCACTACAATTCCAGTCTCACATAGACCTACCACGACAGCAAAGCAAACACATAAACACACAAAAACATACTCGGAGGCTCTAAATAAAAATCTGCCTAAGCAGCAGAGACCTCCAAAGCAGACACCCAAGCAACTGCTACCCCAAAACAAAACACATGCAACACATAGCTCACAAAGCCAGTGTGCCAAACAGTCACAGCCCTTAAGGCTAAACAACACACCTGATACACTTGTAATAGGTGACTCTATCGTCAGGCACACTGACATCCCACTCACCAGGCTGAACAAGGAGAAGGTCACGGTGAGCTGCCTGTCGGGTGCTAGGATCCGCCACATAACACATGCACTCAGGTCACTCCAAGGCAAGTACAAATATGACTCAGTCATTGTTCATGCTGGTGTGAATGACCTGAGACGTACCTCCCTGGACTACATGAAAAGAGACATAGAGGAGCTCTCTGAGCATGTAGCCCAGGCCGGTATGATCCTGACCTTGAGTAGCATCTTACCCTCACCAAGAATGATGCCACAATATGAAGACAAGATGATCAATTTCAAAAATTGGCTTAAGTATTGGTGTCATTCAAAGGGGATCCAATGCCTGTCAGCCTGGGATGACATGCTTGACAAGCCATGATGCTTCACTAGGGATGGCTTGCACCTGTCACCCCTGGGATTTTGGATATTGGCAAAGGCTCTTGCTATCTCCATAGTGCCTTTTTTAGGCAAGGCTCAAAAGACAATCCCACCTCCATAGGTATCACAAGGGATAAGAAACTAAGAGTAATGCTACTCAACGCCAGAAGTCTAAACCTCAAAATGCATGCACTCAAAACTCTCCTTAGCATGGAGAACATCAATATGTGTGCAGTAACAGAAACCTGGTTCAAGGCTCCTGAGAGCACCCCAGCACTACCAGGTTATACCTCATACCATGCTTTTCGGCCCCAAAACTTGGACCAAACCACAAAAGGAGAGGGAGTATCAATATTCGTCAAAGATACCCACACCTCCAGGTTGGTGGCACAGCATGAAGCATCAGAGACTATCCATGTGCAACTAACAGTGGGTAAAACTGCCTTCCAGTTTATAGCCTGCTACAGACCACCCTCCCAAACCCAGGAACCCCACTCAGCCTTCCTGAGAACACTGGAAAATATGAAGGTCTCTCCAAACACCATTATATTGGGCGACTTCAACTACCCAAACATAGACTGGGAGCATTACTCTAGCTCCAACACCCTAGCCCAAAGGTTCCTAGAATTTATAAACTCAAATGCTATGGAACGACTTGTTACCACTCCCACAAGAGGGGAAAACATACTGGACCTGATCATCAACAACATGGGGACTCTATGCTCCAGACCAGAAGTGTATCCCTCATTGGTAAAATCAGACCATAAACTAATCTCACTGGATATTCACATCCCGACCCCACCCCCTGCCCAGAAAACCACAGTGAAAAACTTCTCTAAAGCAAATTTCACACTCCTCAAAACCGAGGTGGAATCCTTCAAAGCCCCCGGGCCTGTAGAAAATATGTCCCAGACCGCAGAATCCTTTATAAACATATTCTATGAACACCTTCAGGAATGCATGGATCATGCAATCCCAAATAAAACCAAGACCCAATCCTCCAAAGGCAGATGTCCTGTCTGGTGGACCCCAGCCATAAACAAACTATACAATAGAAGGAGGAAGCTACTACATGATAGAGCAAAATCCCAAAAAGGGAAGGCATCTCTGATCAGTATTAGCAAAAAACTATGGGTACTCATAAAATTGTCTAAGGCCAGCTTCGAGAGAAAAATTGCACAGGACACTAAGGATAATCACAAGGCTTTCTTTAGTTATGTTAGGAACCTGGGTGGGAATTCCCAGATATGTTCAGAATTAGTCCAAAATGACAAAAAATACACCAAACCCACAGACATTGCCAACATCCTAGCTGACAGGTTCAGTGCAAACTTCTTCCCCCTTCCCCACCAAAAGGGCAAATATCTATCCCAGCAGAGTGCTGCCCCCCTGACATCTCAGATACTCAGGTAAGAGACGCCCTCTCCAAAGCAAAAAACACAGCATCAATGGGACCAGACGGTGTCCCAGACTGCGTCCTATATGAACTCCAAGAAGAGCTAAACCCAAACATAAAACTACTGTTCAATCTCAGCCTTACTACAGGATATGTACCCAAAGAGTGGCATACAGCAACAGTGGTCCCTCTCCACAAAGGTGGTGCCTCAATGGATCCTGGAAACTATCGCCCCATAAGCCTGACTAGCTTGGTCTGCAAAGCTATGGAAAGGATCATCATGGACCTCATAAATAAAGATATTGGGGGCCTACAGACACTGGATCCTACCCAGTTCTGCTTTGTTAAGGGCAGATCCTGCCTCTTAAACCTGATTGATTTCTTTGAAACAGTCACCAAGGCCATTGACGAGGGGAAGGTGGTCCACACAGCCTAAGTGGACCTCGCAAAAGCCTTCGATACAATACCCCACTCGGGCATTATAGATAAGCTCACCAGCTTAAATATAAACCCCTATGTCACTAGATGGGTTGCAAACTGGCTCAAGGACAGAACCCACATGGTTAGAATTGCTGGAGCCATGTCAGACTCCAAACCAGTTACAAGTGGTGTCCCACAAGGCTCAGTCCTGGGACCTCTCTTGTTCGGTATATATTTCTCGGAGGTACAGGCCAACACGGAAGGACTGTGGCTGACCAAGTTTGCAGATGACTGAAAACTGGGCGCCATAATCGATTCTCCAGCCGACACAAGCATCCTCCAAAAGGGCCTCATAGAAACAGACAACTGGTGCCAGAGCCATGGCCACAAGCTAAATGCCAAAAAGTGCATAGTCATCCCCTTTGGCAAAAACAAAGTGCCCACAAATTACCACATAGGTGGTAATCCATTAAGTACAGTAGAAGTAATTAGGGACCTGGGGACCCAAGTTGATAGCAATCTCTCATTTGACAACCACGTGGCCAAAGTGGTTAGAAAAACATTTTATATAGCCCACCTCATCATGAAGGGATTCACATCTAGATCAGGGGAGGTCATCGTGCCTCTTTACTCATCCCTCATCAGGCCCATAATTGAGTACAATGCCCCTTTGGGATGTACCTTACCAGACACCTGCAGCAACTGGAAAGACCCCAAAAGTACCTCACCAAGAGGATCAAAGGGCTCAAACAGATGCCATATGCTGCCCGGTTAAAGAAACTCCAGCTCTACTCAGTGGCATACCGCCTGCTCAGAGGTGATCTGTGCCTGACGTATAAAGCCATGTCCAACCCGGAATTAATGGACATGCTGCACCTCAGAAAATCCAAATCCCATCGAGCTACACGCTCGAGACTTGAACCTCAGCACTGAAATAAATAGGACATGCTGGAGGGACAGATTCATAACCCAGAGGCTCCCTTCACTCTGGAATAAAATCCCAGTCCAGGTTAGGCAGAGTCCCTCACTGACTCTCTTCAAGAGGAATCTTGATGAGTGGATGGGAGATCATAGGTTTACCCCGGGTATCACTTCTGTGTCACTGTTAGACAGAGGCACAGTATACTAACCTCGAAAAAGGGCATAGCAAAATTAATTTAAAATTGGTGGCGAAAGCCAAACATACTCTGGCTAGGCTTATAAATGCCCTAGGGCAGATAGCCTAGTATGAACCTATGAACCTATGAACCTATGTAAACCTGCCTCATCTGGTGCATAGTCTTGTAAGTTTAATCAGTAATAGTGAGAGTACTGTGATTTTCCTGAAGGACCTGTATTATATTACAGATGTTCAACATCTACAGAATAGTTAGTAAACACTGATTATTTTGCTTGTTAGTGCATACTTGGGATGCATTTTCTATTTTAAAACAATTGTTTCAGTTTTCGCTATTTCTTTTCTGTTTGCTACATTGCTTCTGCTGTACCTGCCTTTTGTTTGATACAGTTGCTACTGGTTTCCATTCCTCCATCAGATATAGTTACAGTAACTTCAAATTCTAGTCCAGCTAGAAACACAGATATATTGTACTGGTGTCCCTGCCCCCACAGAAATAACTACAGTTGCTTGAAACTGCAACCAGCTAAGACCACAGTCTTTTATAGTTTAGATTCACAGTAATGAGAGTGCTGTGATTTGTAGCATGATCTGTGTTACAGAGCTTCAGTGACTCTAGATTCTGGCATTTTTAACTGGTTTACTTTCCTAGCTCATCTCCTCTAATCGTAGTGCAGGCTACAGCACGTCTTGATTGACTGTTGGTAGTGTGGGCAAGGATTTTTTATGTATAAATCCTTGCTTGAATCAAACACAATTCAGTACTATCAATCTGTGGCCTTCTTTAACTGCAGCAATGGCAGATAAGACAGCTCTTCTGCCAAAATTACAGTAATCTCCTTCCTGACCCAAGATAACTTTGTACCCCTCTTAAGCACACAAGGTAGCTCTACAGCAGCAAATGCAATAGTTTCCCCTCAAGCCATAGGAAATCAATCGCCCCATTTTAAATAGTTACCTCAGCCTTCTATCCAGTCAGGCATCACCACCCCCAGTCACTGTATCCAGCCAAACTATGTTTCCACCTAAAACAATCCCCCAAACTCCTACAAATAGGAACCTTGTAAAAGTACTCTCCAGCAATTTCTGCAGCCAGACTGAGTGAGATTGGAATAATGAGACAATAGAAGAACGCTCTCCTGCTGCCTAATTACTACCTACTACATAAGCAGCACACCACAGTGTATGTGAGCGATGCATTTATTTAATTTCCTGGAGCCTTAAATTTCACACACTGTCATCACTCATTCAAGAATTTACAGCAGCTCACCCCACAGCATACCTCTCCACAGCTCACATAGATCATATAGTCTGTTATATGTTAAGGTTCTACAGCTTAACCACTGAAAAATTACCGGGACATTAAACACCCTCAGCAACATTTCAAGCATGCAACATAGTCATAGCCCACCACCTCACATAGTAACATGGTTACATTGTCTCAGATACTAAGACAATCATCCACACAGCCAAATACAGGTGACTCCATAGTGAGACATACAGATGCACCAGTCACCAATATAAATAAAGAAAAAGTTACAGTTAATTTCTTTCTGGTGCCAGGATTCACCAGATAACACTTACACTCAAGTCCTTAAACAGCAAATCCCATTATGACTCTGTCATAGTACATTTGTCATAGTACATGTGGGTGTTAACGACTTGAAATGCACCTCCATAGACTGTATGAAGAGAGACATGATGGAGCTCTTTCACTACGTGACCCAGGCATGTATGAGCCTCACACTGAGATGTATTTTACCTTCTCTAATTCTGATAACTTAATATGAGCAAAAAATAATTGATTTCAATATCTGGCTTAGTTTTTGTTGTCATTTAAGGGGGTTCAATATCTGTCAGCCTCTGCGGACATGCTCAACAGACCACATTGCTTCACTAGGGATGGTATGCACCTGTCCCCTCTAGGCTTTTCCATGTTGGCTAACACATTATCCACCCCTACTGTATCACTTTCAGGCAATGCAAACTAAGGAAAATTTAAAGGTACTATTAATCAATACTTGGAGCCAAAGCAAAAAAAAAAAAAAACTGAACTGTCTGCAAGTCTTCTTCACCTTAGAGGGGATACACATATATGCATATACTATAACATGGTTCAGATTAGAAGAGAGCACAGCAGTGGTACAGGGCTACAATGCCTTTCATACATTCAGACCATCCACCACACAAGAAAGGAAGAAAGTTGGAGGTTTTTCATTCCTCATCTTGAAAAGCTCCACATCAAGGCTTATTAAGTCGCATGATGATGTTGAGATCTTTTCTGTTCCACTTAACATCACCAAAGTCCCTACCATATCCAGGTGAGGTGTAGAATGCCCTCTATGACCCAGGAGTGTCATAATGCCTACCTAACTGAACTAGAGTCACTTAGTATTAATCCAATTACCATATTCCTTGGCGACTTCAACTATCCAGCCACAGACTAGGAAACACATACCACCACTAGCGTCAAGTCCAAACATTCTGGACTTTGTCAATACAAGTGCCATGGAATAACTAATCAGAATACCTATCAAGGGAAACAACATACTTGTACTTGCCCTCAGTAAAATAGATGACTCATGCTCTATGCCCATTGCAACATCCTCACTCTTCAAGACTGACCATAAAGCCATCTCCCTCATAATAAAAATAAAATAGGTCCCATCCAGACCCAGGTAATTTTAAAAACTTCTTCAAGACTAACTTCCTACTTCTGGGTGATTCCTTGCCAGACTGAAATCCCCCAAAACCCAGAAAGATCTGCTGTTTATGAGGAAACATATACCACAAATTTTTACTAACATATACACAATTGCACAAACTTAAAAACAAACTGTCCTGGTGGAATCACAACATAAGTAAGATTTACAATAAAATGAAAAAAAAAATAATAGCCAAAAATAAAATGTATAATAACCAACAAAGCAGGGATCTAATAATGAGCTTAACCATGCAAATTAGGAGCGTAATAAAACCTGTCAGAGCCAAATTTAAGAAAAAATAGCCACTCAAGCCAAGGAGAAATAGAAAGCCTTCTTTAGCTTTATATGCAATTTCAAGGGCAATATACAGCAGTGTGCTGAATTAATTGTAAATGGCACCAGTTTTATGGAAGCTATGGAGATAGCAAACCTACATGCTGTAAAATTCAGCTCAAACTCCACCCCCCACCCCCCATTAATTTCATAGGAAATATCAGGAAATCATACAACCCCCTGATCACACAGGACCAAGTTCTGGAGGCACTGTCAAAGGCCAAAAATATGGCTTCTATGGGCCCTGACTGTAACCCAAGATGCGTCCTAAATAGCATGAAATAAGATAAGATGTCCCTCACAACAATTTTCAACCTCAGCCTCCAAACTGGCTTTGTACCAAGTGTGAGACAAACAGCAACAGTCATATCCCTGCACAACTGAGGGCCATCCATAGACCCATGCAATTATCATCTCACAAGTCTGACCAGACTCATATGTAAAACCATGGAAATCATAACATGGCTCTAATCAATAAGGACATAAGAGGCCTCAAAACACTTTGGTTTTGTCAAGGATAGGTCATGTCTGCTTAACCTAGTGGACTTTTTTGAAAAAGTCACCAAAGTGATGGATGAAGGAAAGACAGTACACACTGCTTACCTTGACCCAGCCAAGGCCTTTGACACTATACCCACTCAGACATTGTGGATAGTCCAGCCAAGCTAGGAATAAACCCCTATGTCAGTCAAGGGATTGGAAACTGTCTCACAGTTAGGACACACAGGAAGTTAGGATAGGAATTTCTTCCTTAACAAAAACACCTGTTATGAGTATAATCCCATAGAGTTGTGATCTAAGGCTGCTCTTATTTGGCATCTGCTTATTAGATGTAAAAGAAAACATCAAGGGCCTTTGTTCGACCAGGTTTGGGGTCACTGCAAGCTGGGAGCAGTCACTGAATCCCCCAAGGGCTCAGTGATCCTGTAGAAGTGCTTTTCCCAGACAACTAGTGCCGGGGTGGACTAAAACTAAATGCCGAAAAGTGCATTATTGTGTTGTTTGGAAAATCAACTAACCCTGTAAATTTTTATATTGATAAACAAGCTGTAAGACTAGACCCAGTAGTCAGGGACGTAGGCAATTACATTGACAATGACCTAGCTTTCAGCCAACATGTGTCCACTGTTGTAAAGAATGCCTTCTATATTGTGCAGCTTATAAATAAAGGGATACCATACAGGTCCAAAGAGGTCATTGTCTCTCTTTACTCAGCTCTCATTAGCCCCATCATAGAGTACAAAGACCTATTTGTATGTAGCTGTCCAGGTACTTGCCACAACAGGAGCATCCAAAGATGTTACTTACAAAAAAATAGTGGGCCTAAAGCACACGACCTGCATGGACTGTCTAAAAATGCTGTCATTATACTCAGTCTCCTACAACTATCAATGAGGTGAACTATGCCTGGCTTATAGGCACCAGTGGACCTATTACACATCTGCATGTAAAATAGTATTACAAATACTTGGTCCAGAGACCTCAATCTCTTCTGCAACAGAAACAGAATGGTCAGGCCTCAGGAGGGACTGGTACATGTTCCAGAAAATGCCACTTTCATGGAACAAACTCTCCATATGTGCAAAATGAAGCTCTGCCATGACCCTATACAATTTGGACCAATGGATGGGAAACAGGAAATTTAGCCCAGAACTCACACCTATCCTCCTAATATGCAGAGGCAGTGCTTAAACACCCTACCTTACAGTAGGAACCCCAAAACAATGAAGATGAGACGCAAACAAAATAATCTGCTACACATGAAAAGTATTTAAAAATGCCTATCGGATAACACAGCTGAGTGATAAATAGGAAACATGGCTAGGCTTAAAAGTTCTGCCAGAGACAACAGTCTAGTTATCACCAATGAACATATTAGAGTTTCATATGTATTATTCTTGAAAAAAAATGCATGTCAACATGAAGCCTGTTCTTCTACTAACTTTTTAAATGAATTAAGAGTTATATTTAAAAAAATGTCCTTGATTTTTTTGCCTTTATCCCTACATAATTTTGGCTTTAACAAAGAAGCTGGGGGGTATGACAGCAATTATTATTTTTGCAAATGATGTAGACATGTTTTGCATATATGCAATTATATGTGACATGCATACACACAGACAAGCACTCATACACACACACACACACACACACTTACATAAACTAGCCAGATTCACTGAATGACGTTCCCGGACCAAGTCTAGTGAAAAAATTATTTACTGAACAAGTTCATCTTCTTGGAGTTTATCTGGAGTTAATTGTGAAATGAAATCTCAGGATTTACATTGCATTACATATAAATATAGGAATATGTGGATCGAAGATGACTAGTGTAGCTATCTTTTAAACAAAGAGGTAATTAAGAACAGAGAGAATACTATGCAGCTACAGGGAATGATGGGGCAAATGATGCATATGAGAAATGCTAGATGCAAAAGAAGGTGAAGAAATAAATTGTTTTAGTGTAGATGAGATGAGAATACAAATAGCCTCGGAATTTTTCTCTGGCATTTGACAATAATAAAGATATCTTGGAAGGTCTGCCAAAGCACATACATAAAAATGTATTATATATACAGCAAGCAAACAGGCATCAAGTTTCAGCATTGTGATTTTCAGTTTGCAGCTCTGATTCAAGATGTACAATACAGATATAACTTTCATTGCGAATGTTATGCACAGCTCCAAAGTAATCCTTGTTATGTCCAAGATGCCATTAATTGTCTGGTCATAACTCTGCAATTATTTATAGCAGAATCGAGTAATAATAGGACATACCTCTCCAAGTGTGTTTGAAAAAAATAATCAAAAAACTTTCATAAGACTAAATTCGTATCATATTGATAATGGTTTTAGATTTTAAGTCGGGATATTTTATAACTTCCTGCAATGATGCAGGAGATGTCTTACAATTTCCAATGTTAAATGCAAATCTATTATTGTGAGTGGCCTTGAGGAAATTTTCTGGTGCTAAGACAATGCCATAGAATTGAGAAATGAGCTAAATCCCCAGCATATTAACATCTTTGGTCTCTCCCATAACTAATACAACAATGTGCTGTATTGCAATAAATAAACATTTTTGTAATTTATTTTTGACTGTTTTCTAAGTTAACAGCATGCATTTATACTAAAATTCATAGCCAGTAACGGCAAAAACTCATGGCATATAAGTGACCATCAAAAATAGCTTGATCCTGTGGCTTGCAAGAAGGCTTTTAAGAATTTTTATTCCTCCAAGGCTGTTTTTATGTTTGTTAAACTTATCATAGCTATTAATGATTTTTTATGGCTGGTGTGAGAAGCTTAAATCACATACTCACAAGCAATCCCTTTGCAAAACTATGTCACTGTCCAGATTGCTGAGGGAATATGTGTAGTTATGAAACAAAAATGCAAAATAAGTGTACAGAGAAGAAAGCAGGATGCATATAAAGTATCCACTGCTCTGAGCCAAAGAAGCCTCCAGCTGGTAATAGTCTAATTTATCAGCAGGCCAAGCATTTTGCTGCTGGAAAGACATCTTCACCTGATTCAGCTGAATTAAATTCCATTAGGACTGTCATATCTCTGAAATTCACATTGTCTGTCTCGGGGCTTAAAAATCACTTGTGATTTTGTAAGTGAGCACGAGTCCTTCACTGCAGGAAATCAAGTAACATCAGAAGACAGCTAATAAAGCATGTCATGGAATACAAGACTCTGTATTGATATAAGAACAAAAGCAAAGAAAAAAAGAGTGGCCTATTAGTTAGGATAATACAAACATGGAAATGAGCAATTCTATCAAAGTGATTCAGTGTGATCAACAGGAGGTTGATGGCTAAAAAATCTTGCATTTTCATCTTGAATATAAATGAGGAAAGATCAGGAAAATAAAAATGAAAATAAAAAAATAAAATAAAACATTGCATTCCACATTTGTTTTTGTTGTAACAAAAAATCTAAAACCCAGTACTGAAATAAAATGTTTTATTTTATTAATAATGCATAAACAACCAGAAGATGCAAGCTGTTGCAAAGTGCCTAAAAAATTAGTTTTGTTTTGAATTTGTTTAAGAGAATCCATAAAAATTATTACAGTATTATGCAAACAAGGAATGTTTGCTGGGATCTCATATACCCTCAAATGTATATAGTCGTATTCTTGTCAGTCATCGTTATATTGGGTGTAAAATCTGTATAGCAGACATATCTCTGAACCTCTTATACCAAGAAATTTGGATTAAGCTTAAAATAATGGTGGGAAAGGCTCAGAAATAGGGACACATTTTAAATGTTGTTCTTATAAACTTAGAAAGTTCATAGAATGCCAGGATCTGTATTAGCATTAGCATACATTTTCTGAAGGCTATGAAGTCTGATACTCAAATATATGCCATTATTTACTGACTTCAGTCCTCTTTCATATGCCAAAAAACCCATTGTAGTCTGTCTTCTGCTGTCATACCTCTCAACTACATAAATTTTTGCCTCATGTTTTTGGTCAGTTCCTCATACAATTTTAGGTTTTCTTACAAACTTTCTGTGTTTCATTTGTAACACAATAGGCCAGATTCCAAAAGAGTTGCTCTCAGTGTAAGTCTGCCCTGATTCTGAAAGACCTGCTATCAGTGTAACTGACGTAACTTTGGCATAAGACATATCTGTAAACGGGATTAATATGGGGACCAAATTCTAAAACATCTGCTCTGAGCATGCTGTCGGTGTAAGTGGTCATGTTCAATGAGAGGAAGTCTTTTGAAATTGGGGACAATATTTAAATGTTCTGTTTGCTGACTCTGTGCTCAGCATGTTTCATCAAAAGAAGCATCCAACAGCAAAAAAAGAAAAAAGCAAAATGTGCATACAACAGCAAATCAAACAGAGGCTGTATTAACAGTTAAAGAAATTCAAACGAAAGTGACACTTTTCGTTGTGTTTTTGTATACCAATATGTAGATCATAAGACCTGATGGCAACTACTTGTTTCATCTATTTTGCCAATATCCATATATGGTCAGCAAACTTCAAGTTTTATTAAGAAACAGATTATTTTGCAATGACTTGTAAGTTTTGTTGTATGATTCTTCATTTTATGCATTTTTTTAAATTTGTAACTGTTTTAATGCTTTGTGCCTCTTCATAAAGCCTGTTTTGGATAGCAATCTGCCTTTCAATGAAAAGAAAATTTCTCTATCTTACCTTTCTACTAATTTTCTATATTTAAATGGTATACATTTGTTGTTACAAATCTCTTTTTATCAGAGATGCATCCAACTGGACTCCATATATCCCCTTTGGGTACAGAAAATTATCACCCATTTAATTTATTTCTTCAACATTTCCTCTCTGTGACAATATACTTTTGTAAGATTATTACTGCTTTTTTGAAATATTACTTCCAACATGTATTATTCTGTATACCAAGAAAAAGGAGGAGAACCTCATAACTAAATCATTGTTCATCTTATCCTTCTATACTTATAAAATAACATATATTCTCTGGGGAAAACAGAATATCTAATTTAAAAAAAAAATCAGTGATATGCCAGTTTATGTGTCAGGAAACTGACTCCTCCTAGAAGAGGGAGGTACTTTCTATCCCATTTCCTAGACATCTTATGAGTAATATTATGAAATGCTGAGCGTTAAGTATCTAAAAACTAATAGAAAGCAGTGTAGTACCATCCTAAAATCTTAATACTACCACCCTCCTTACCTGGCCCTGAAGTAACATAAGAATGTGTGCTTAATAAGTATTACTCACATAACCAATAATATGTTAAAAGCATTCAACTAACTGAGTAAAGAAGATAATATACTGGCCACTTTTTCACACTGTAAGTGACATATTACCGTCTTATGCTCAAAACTTAATATGCTTGTCTTTAATAGGAAACAAATGAATCTGTAATAATGTTTGAATTGCATTCATTACAGGATTGAAAATGAGTAAGATCAAAGTAAGGAAAAAGAGGCAGCCTTGCAAAATTCCTGTGTTTCTTTTCAATTTATAAATGAATTTAAATAATCAATGAAAAGATAATAGAGTACAGAATAAAACTATTACCATAATATTACATATTCAATCAGGAAGCAGACTTTTTAAGTACATAAGGCAAGTATGGGTAGTCATCACTAAATGCCATCTTGGATATTGACTAGCATTTCTATGGTATTATAATGGGATGAAACGGCTATGCTAAAAATGACCCCCATGCCAATAGCCTAGTAATCTCCTATGATCCTATGATCCCATGATGATATGCCAGCTATATCAAAAACATATCCCAATCAATTGAATCGAAAGCTGCATCCATTTTTTTTCATTTGTTTCCTGGCAATTTTCCAGGAAAAGTTAATTTTTTTATATAATTTTTTTGGGTCATACCATAGTTGTCAGCTATGAACTGTGTTCCAGATTCCCTCTTAATTTTTTCAACCCAGACTCCCCAACAATTGACTACTGTTGTTTTCTCTTGCTGTTTAGTAGATATGAGAAAGAAACAAATGTTTTCAATTTGGTGCATTTACCACATCCTTCCCATCTTACTCACCAGGCCAAACATGAGACTCTCTTTTCTAATATTTAGATATAACTTGTAGAACAGCCATGCTGTGATTCAGACTGGCTTTATCTTAGTAACAGATGATTATATTGACTGACTGAAGAATTTGTAATAATGACGTAAAGGAGTTGGAAGTGAAGAGATGGCAAAATAAGAGTAATAAATTGCTCACAACCTTCTAGCGTGCCTTAGGTAACTTTAGTAAGAAGGTACATTCCAGATACACGTGAGATTGAATGAAATGTACCTGAAGCATTCATCACTGCTCTTATGTGTATCTGTGGCATTGTAGAAGATGTCAAAGGTGAATTGTTTCTGTAGTGAACTTACAAAGTATAGCAAAAGGGAAACAGCAGATAAATGGGGATAAAAATGGGAATAGAGAAGCAAAAGGCTACATATATGTAACAAATGCACAGGAGGAGGTGAAAGAAGCACGTAATGTCCAGAGGATAAGTATGTTGATAAAAGAGCAGGTGTACTAAGGAAGACAATAAGGTCTGGTTTCACTTTTCAGATAGGTTATGAGTAATGCTACATATAAATATCTTCTCCCTGAATACTCAATTTAACTCTGCATTGCAGCAAAACATGCACTTTACTAACATCGTCATATATCCTCTTCTTCATTGTAAACAAAGAATAAAATCTCATGTAGGAACCAAAGTATTCCCAGGTACTCAAAAGCACAAAAAGAAAAATAAACTAGGAATACAATGTCAAGACTTGTTTTTAATAAGACAAGCACAAAGCTTTCAATCATAAGTTCTTTGCCAATGCATACAATAGCTAGGTTAATGGTCACAATAAATATTCAAATCAGCCAATAAGAATCAACCTTCAATTACATATTTAAAAAAGTCACAGACATAATTAACCCATTCCTAGCCATAAGATAAAAACAAGACAATATAAAACATACAGATACATACAGCCTAGTCAATACAACTACTAATTAATAGTGTCATGTTGATATTTAAGAATCGGTTTTAAACTATTTTAAGAATTAAGTCCTGGATACACAGAAGCTGGAAAATAGTTTATCCACTTACATTCTGCCAGCTGATACACATTCTTTTAAATTTTGAGTAGTTCAAGTTGTAAATGTAGGTATAAGGGGTGGTGACATCAGACTTCAGACTGAGCTGGCAGAGTGTAAGTGGATAGACTATTTTCGAGCTTCTGTGTATCCAGGACTGAATTCTCAAAATAGTTTAAAACCTATTCTTAAATATAAACATGACTGTATTAATCGGTAGTTGTAATGACCATGCTGTATGTATCTGTATGTTTTATATTGTCTTGTTTTTATCTTATGACTAGGAATGAGTTAATTATGTCTGTGGCTTTTGTAAATATGTAATTGAAGGTTGATACTTATTGGCTGATATGAATATTTATTGTGACCATTAACCTAGCTATTTTATGCATTGAGAAAGAGCTTATGCTTGAAAGCTTTGTGTTTGTCTTATTAAAAACAAATTTTGACATTGTATTCCTAGTTTATTTCTGTTTTCTCATCTTCATTGTCTTAGACACCTTCTCTCTTTTGACCCTCTTCAGCTCCTTTTTAATTCAACAAGCCTAACTCTACCTGACCCTCAGTTATCCTGTTAACTGCCTCTTCCTTTTGTACCTCAGCTACCTCACAACTTCCTGAATAATTTCCCTGATACATTACATGCATCACCCATGTCTGTACACTTCCTTTCCTTTTATTATGTTTCATTTTGCTAGTTCTACACCTGTCTTTTTTCGTATAGCTCTGTTCTTCTTTTCTCACCCTTGGCTTTTTGCTTCAACAGCTAATTCTTACCTTCTGTATCCCATCCTCCCTCCCTCTGTTATATTGACTTACATCTGTACAATATGCTTGACTTTCTAAAAGGCATTATGATACTGTTATACCTAAAGTTGCTGTCTATCAGATTCAGGGTATGTAAATTCATTTCTGACACAGGTTAATATCTGGATGGAGTGTCCATGTTATTTTCATCTAATTATTCAAAACCGTTTGATATATGTATGTATATATATATATATATATATATATATATATATATATATGTGTGTGTGTGTGTGTGTGTGTGTGTATAAACACACATAGCTGCACTACTTTTTGTAAAAGTTGTATCTCGTTAGTTGCATTTGGTTGATAGGACTTTGAGATCACACAATTCTTGTGTTTGGAGAAAAGCTAATTTCCTGATTTTCTGTCACCTCAGAGTTAGTTTATATAATTAGTAAGAGATGACACTGCAAAAATGATGTGTTTTGTTTATTTTGTTTTTTTCTTTTTAAATATTGCATGAGCCAAGGCTGTTTCTTGGTGTATGCATAATAGTGCATCAGTGTTCATATTTTCAGTCTTATGCAGTTAACGTCCTTCAAGCTGATTACTTCAGGTAAATCCCATATATATATATATATATATATATATATATATGTGTGTGTGTGTGTGTGTGTGTGTGTGTGTGTATGTATAATGTATATATATATATATATATATATGGGTCTATATTGTTTTAAGAAAGTTGCAAAACTTTAAAACCCATATGGCTGAGACCATATGATCAAAGTTTTGAAACTTGGAAAACACAACAAAAACACTAAACAGAAACAAAAAAGTTTACCTTTATGTTTTGCAGGGGGCCTTGCCCCCTGCACCCCCCAAATGGAGGCTATACCCCCCAACACCCCATGCTACTTAAATATACCAACTCTGAGATCGCACTACAGCGAGGAAAACTGTAAATCTCTCATGCCCCGCTGTACTGCAATCTCAATTCAAAGTGTTCAAAGTTTCAAAACTTTGATCATATGGTCTCGGCCATATGGGTTTCAAAGTATTGAAACTTCGATAAACAAGGAAGATCCACACACACACACACACACACACACACACACACACACACACACACACACACACACACACACACACATATATATATATTTATATATATATACATATATATAGACACACACACACACACATATATATATATATATATATATTTGTATCTAAAGAGAGAAATACATGTTATGATTATCTATGATTATCCCCAAGTTTGCATTAACAAGCTTAACCCTTTTTTTCCTGAAGCAAAGTTTTATCTGGCACTGTGCAATGAAATTTACTGATATGACATTAGCAACAGCAAAAAAAAAAGTAAATAAATTATCATGATGCTCTGGTGTAATATAATGTAACATACTTCACAAATTTACAGTGATGACACTGTAGTACTATAAGTTAATAATAAAAATTCAAATGAAAGCTTTATTTCACTATGTGTGCAATTCTTGCTTTTTTATTTGCTGCATAGGTCATTTTGTTTTAATTTTTTCTTTGGATTTGGAAGAGGGAGGTCTAAAGGATGGGTCCATTTATCTGAATATCAAATAATCAAAAAAAAAAAAACTCAAAAGAAATATGAAGAGCACAGTAAGATTTTAAAGCAAATGAAGAAAGTTCCCAAGGTGCATGAGGGGACCACAGAGAATGAAAGAGGAAGGAAGCAATAATGGGCATGAGATTAATAAACAAGACAACCTTGAGATATCAGAGCCATGTATGGGTGCTAGTTGACCTAATAATCTGAGGTATCAAACTGAGTAACAAGGCAATGGAAATGATTTCATGTAGGCCGAATCGCTTTTAGGAATGGCTCAGAATACAAGCATGGTCTTCTTGAAAGAAAAGAGATAAAAAAGTGAAATGAAGGAGTGATCTGGTAGACAAAATAGTAGATGTTAAACAAATAATTAAGTAATGAAGGACCTGTGTGGAATATTATTATATTCCACTGTACTTCAAGAAACAAAATTAATGCTCCATGAAATTAAATCAGGATAGGAAAGCATTCTACAGTTGAAGTGTCTGAAAATGTGATGCAAGTATCCAGTTAATGTCAAATGTAGAATCACATGGAAGGGTCCGCCTCCAGTTTGCTTTCTTATTAATAAACAGATAATGTAGGCAGGCCTATGGAACTACATCAAAACCAGTGTCTCTTTATAGTAAATAGAAAGAGCAGACACACTATGACAGTTATGGAACTGAGAGAGCAATGTCAAATAGAAATAGAAAGCAAACTTATTGTAGCTTCAGCAGGGGAGATGTACTGTGCAAAAGCTGAAGGAGTAAGACGAAATGTTTGAATACAGAATCTTCTGAATAAAATACACTATCCTACTAAGATACGGAAGCACTGCATTAATGCTTCAGGCAACACAAGCTAGGAACACACTGTATAGATAATATCATTGGATGTTAAACTGGACAGGAACAGGAAACACTGTACCTCCCAAAAACAGAAGCAATTATTTTAATGAGCTTCCTCACATTATGTGTGCATTCTTTTTTTCATTTAATCATGCACTATGTGTGCACTATTTTTTTGTTTAATCATGCACAAGGTGTGTATTATTTTTTCATTTAATCATGCACTATGTGTATATTATTTTTTCATTTAATCATGCACTATGTGTATATTAATTTTTCATTTAATCATGCACTAGGTGTGTATTATTTTTTTGTCATTTAATCATGCACTATATGTGTATATTATTTTTTCATTTAATCATGCACTATGTGCATATTATTTTTTCATTTAATCATGCTTTTGACTGAAGTGTTGTTATTCTTGTCAGTATACTCTGCTTTGTTATAACTGCATAAATAATATCTGGGTCGTTCGGCTTTTCCCAGTTAGGGGTCGCCACAGCGGAACTCTGGTCTGCTAATGATTGGCAGTAGATTTTTACATGCCGAGTTGCCGGTCCTGACGCACAACCTTCAATGAAGGTACGCCCATTCATGCATGTCTCCACACTTGAAGACGCTCTAGCTGAGAATCGAACAGGACAACGTCTTACTGTGAGGCGACAATGCTACTGCAGCACTACCACAGCAATTCCATAAATAATATCTGGGTACTGATCCAATAATATGATACTTGCCTCAGTAATGAAATATCGTAGTGTCTTAGAGTTCTACAATAAGAATGCTGCAGCATTTTCCTGTGCTCCTCATTTGAAGTTTTTAGCACACTATTTTAGATGTTAGTAGAAGATGTCTTAATGATATAAATATATGTACTGTCAACATTAGCAGTGCAAAAATAACTGCAAAATGAATAGTTGAGAATTGAACAGGACAACGTCTTACTGTGAGGCGACAACGCTACCGCAGCACCACCACCGCAGTATAAAGCAAGTATATACATATAAGTCGAATAAATAATAGAAGATATATAATATGTGTGTTAACAAAATTGCATATATATATATATATATATATATATATATATATATATTTTTTTTTTTTTTTTAATTTATATATATATGTATATATATTTTAATATATTTAAATATTTAATACCTTACTTATCTAAAAATTCTATTCTTTAAAACTGGTTTAATACAGATCCTGTAATTTAAACCCTTAATACTATAGATATGCTCACAAATCCTATCTCTTATTCTGCGGTCCATCTTTCCAATATAAAAATGTTGATAGACCTGCCATACAGCTAAATATACTATATGCTTGGTGTCACAGTTAGCTGTAGCTTGTATTCTTATAACTCTCCCTGCATCAGGGTGCATCAATTCATCTGTGGAATCTATGTACCTACACCAATTACATTTAGTACAAGGAAACGTACCCAGCTGAGCCCTAGGCCTAATATTATGTGGCATAGTTTGTGGATAACAAAGCATCCGCTTTAAATTCTTTTTGTTCTTATATGTAAACTTAGGCTTATTTCCTTCCATTGAAGCCCCTTCCTTATCAACAGCCAAAGATCGTCCATTTTCTCAT
Organism: Protopterus annectens; assembly: GCF_019279795.1. Taxonomy (NCBI): domain Eukaryota; kingdom Metazoa; phylum Chordata; order Ceratodontiformes; family Protopteridae; genus Protopterus; species Protopterus annectens. The sequence goes on from NC_056738.1 coordinate 216,984,704, forward strand.
TATGACTGCCTCAATCTGATATATATTACTAGAATACATAATAGGCAATCTTAAATGTCCTTCCCTTCTCTTTTCCTCATGTTGGAAAGGCCATGGACCTGCTGAGTAATAAGGTTTACCCACTTTATTACGTTTACGCGGTGTACTTGTATTGCTGTATCTATATCATATGTACTATATCTTCTCTGCTTAAACATATCATGTAAAAGACTAGTTTCTCTGGCAAAATCTGAATCATTAACATTCAGTCTGGAAGCTCGTAAACCTTGATTACTAACTATACGGAGTCTGCATGTCCTCCTTGTGGTCGCGTGGGTTTCCTAGGGGTGCTCCGGTTTCCACATGCAGTAGGTGGATTGGACACTCTAAATTGGCCCTAAGTGTGAGTGTGTGCATGTGTGTGCCTTCTGTGGAAGGTTGGGTGCCGGGCTGGCAACTCAACATGAGCAGACAGATGATCCACTGTGGCGACCCCTAACCGGGAAAAGCTGAAAAAAGAAGATTGTGATGAATGTGTGGAGGGTGCATACTCTGCCTATGAAGATAATTATTCCTATGGCATTCCTTCCTATATGTTTTAGTGGACAAAGATTGTTCATTAGTCTTAAAAACTACCACATCTAAAAAATGTATTAGGTCCCTGGAATAATTTAATGTAAATTTAAGAAAGGGAATAGTAGAATCCAAAACTTCATGTAACTTCAAGAGGGCATCTTCATCCCCGTCCCACAACAAAAAAAGTAATCTACAAACCTGTGGTAAACAATGACCTCCTTAAATGCATTGGGAATGAAATTATTCTCCCAATTTGCCATGACAATATTGGCATAGCTATTGGTACTGGAATTGCCCATAGCCACACCTTACTGTTGCCAATATAACTGCCCATTGAAAATAAAGACATTATTCTCAAGGATTATTTCCATGAAAAGACAAATTAGTTCTATAAATGGGCCATTGACTTCACTATTGTTCAATAGATACTGTTTCAAAAACTCAATGCCTACATCATTTGGTATACAGGTAAAAAGTGACTGCACATCCAGTGTCACCAAGATAAGTTTCACATTTCTTCTGTCCTGAAAAAGCATACAAAGCATTTAAAAAGTTCTTTGTGTCTTTCAAATGTATGGATTATTATTAAGTACACTTCTCAGGGGCTTTTCAACAAATATTGAAATATTTTCTGTACACCATCCCCTACCACACACAATAGGTCTGAGGGGTGGCTTATAAGGGTCCTTATGGATTTTAGGTATCCCATGTATTAATGGTGCAACAGGTTTATCACATTTAAAATAATTATACTATTCTAAAGTAATGTTACATCCCAGTAAACAATCATATAAAATATTATTTACCTTTACAATAATATTGTGCAAAAAAGATGAAGAAATTAAAATATATGTATCCCTATCCTGTAATAAAGTAAGCATTCGGTCATCGTAAAACACCCTATCCATTACGACTATTGGTCCACCTTTGTCAGCAGGTTGTATCATCAATGCATAATTGTGAGTCAATTTATACAAAGCTTCCTGTTCATTGACATTTAAATTATGGCTAACATTATGTAGTTGCCTATGTGTGAACAAAGAGATAATTTCTTCCTCACATTTATGTTCAAATACATCAACCACAACATTGTTATTGGTTATAAAAGAACTTGGTTTTCTAAAAACTGTCAATTGATTGTTATTAACCTGTGTAGCATTTGATTTAAAATAAACTTTCTACATTATGTTACGTGTGAAAAGTTTCAAGTCTATCACACAGTCAGTGATATCTGGCTCTTGAGTTGGTATAAAGCTCATACCTCTGTTTAGCAATGAAATTTCATCTGAAGTTAAAATTTGTGAAGAAATATTCCATACTATGGAGTTGGCCCCATTTGCCACATTTTCTTCAGACTCTGGCGTTCTGAAGAATCCATGTTCCATTTCCTCTTGGCTTGCCCTCTGCTGTTAGAGTGTCTGTTGGTTGGTGTCTGTATAGGAAAAGGGAAAGAGAATCCACTCCTATTCAGGATAGTGGCATCACTTGTTGCTTTGTTGGTTGTAAATGTGTTAGCAGAGGCACTACTACTGCTAAGAAATGAGCCTGTTTTGCTTCTGGCTCCTGTATTCATTTTACTTATTTGTTGCACTACTCCAGTAGCAGAAGAAAAAGGACTCTGTGTACCTGAAGCTGTAGCAGTTGTTTTAGGTGTGGTTACAATAGTGTCGGTCATTGGTGTAATGATGTCATGACCCGGCTTCTCCTGTGTTGTCTGTTGCTTAGCAACAGGTTTAGACCAAGCTAAACCGTGGCCTTGTGAGAAATCACTACTGTCCCTATCTTTCTTTTTTTGCTTTTGTAGGAGTAATTTCCATTCAAAAGCCAAGACTGAATCGATGGCACAGCTGAGTTTGACATCTAGTAAATCTGCAGGATACTTCTCATATAATTCACTCTGCATGGTTGAGGCTAAAAGTAAAAGTCTTTTTTCTTCCGGCTTAAAAAAGTCAATCAATAGCCACATATACTTCTGACTAAGTTCAAGGTTAAGCTTTTGCCATTTAATCAAGAGGTCTTTATAATAACTCCCATATGCTTGCATCTTTAAAATTCTTAAGCCCCTAGGCACTATTTGGAGCGCAATACATGCCTCAAAATGGTAACGCTGAAGTTGTAAGCATTTTAGTTTATGAAGACAATCCTGTAGCTGAAAAAAATCCTTGCACATACTCTGAAGACAAGAAGTATTACCTTGTTCTTTGTCAGATTCAGTTTGAACAGGAGCTTTGTATCCAATTAAGGGGTTATCATTTCTAATTAATAGCTGAGACAGTCTGTTGCCAGCAATTACATTGTCCATTCTCTCACCCGAAGGTACATAAGGTAGTTCTATGTTAAGACCAGCTCCTTCTGCCATGGTATCCATGGTATCCTTTGGTTTTAAATAAATGAACCAAACATAATAATAACAAAGTCCTACCAGAGGAATTAAATGCAGCTTCGGAGTGCAGAACCACAGAACCAATGACAAAAATAATAATCCAAAATGACAGGTACTGCAAACCAATTCAGAAGGTAGCATAAAAACCTTTAATGTGTTAGCACTTACATGGCAATCCAAGCCGCTTCATCAGACATAGACTACAAACAGTACTTCACTTTTAAAAAAGAAGCATCCAATAAAAATGCAGTCTCAGTCATATAATTAATACATGAACTCAAGCATTTAAAGCTACATCATATAAAAAATAGACCTAAAATAAGATGCATATAAAAAGTACATATATTATTTATATCTAAATTCATTGTGCTTATAAAACAAGTATATACATATAAGTCGAATAAATAATAGAAGATACATAATATGTGTGCTAACAAAATTGCACACACACACACACACATATATATATATATATATATATATATATATATATATATATATATATATATATATATATATATATAGATATATATATATTAAAGATATATATTTATATATATTCTCTTTAAAATTGGTTTAATATAGATCCTGTCATTTAAACCCTTTCCTGAGTTACCCCTCATTCTAATAATCCATTTTAATTCCAGATTTTCTACCTTGTTTTCTATATCACCGTCCCGGATATCTTCATATATGACTTGTAAAACCTTGAACTTGAAAGTATGTTCCATGCCACATATAGATACATGTTTAGCTAGAGCATTACTGTATACTAATTATTAATACTGTAGATATGCCCACAAATCCTATCTCTTAACCTGCAGTCAGTCTTCCCAATATAAAAACTTTGACAGACCTGGCATACAGCTAAATATACTATATGTTTGATGACACAGTTAGCTGTAGCTTGTATTCTTATAACTCTCCCTGTATCAGGGTGCATCAATTCATCTGTGGAATCTATGTACCTACACCAATTACATTTAGTACAAAGGAATGTACCCAGCTGAGCCCTAGGCCTAATATTATGTGGTATAGTCTGTGGATAACAAAGCATCTGCTTTAAATTCTTTTTGTTCTTATATGTAAATTTAGGCTTATTTCCTACTATTGAAGCCGCTTCCTTATCAACAGCCAAAATCGGCCAATTTCTCATTATGACTTTCTCAATCTGATGTATATTACTAAATACATAATAGGCATTCTTAAATGTCCTTCCCTTCTCTTTTTCTCATGTAGGATAGGCCATGGACCTGCTAAGTAATAAGGTTTACCCCCTTTATTAAGTTTACGAGATGTACTGTATATTGCTGTATCTATATCAGCATAGGGGTCTCTGGGGTGATGAATCTGTCCCTCCACACGTTCTATTTATAACCGTCAAGGTTTAAGTCTCCTCCCCCCTTGTGGTTCTGAGGGATCTAGATTTTTTGAGGTGAAATATATTTCATCAAATCTCATGGCCTTATATGTCAGGCTGGGGTCACTCACCAGCAAGGAGCAAGATGAGATGAGAGTGGAGTTCTTTTAGAGCTGTCGGGCAGGGCAGCATTTATGATATTTTATCCTTTTTTTGGCCTTTTTGGGGCCTTTTCAGGGGCCAGCAGGTGTCTGGTCAGATACATGTGTCTGGTCATTTGTACTCAATCATAGGTCTAATAAGTTGAGAGTAGGGGGGGGGGTGACCTCCCTTGATCTGATGTGAATCCCTTCATGATCAGGTGGGTGATATAGAAGGTTTTTTTTCTAACTACTTTAACACATTGGTGTGTCAAGCGAAGGCCTGTCAGCCTGGGTCCTCAGAGATCTCTGATGACTTTTTCTGTGCTCAGTGGATTGCCACCTATATGGTAGCCTTAGGTTCCTCTTTGTTTCCCAAAAAGGGTATGACTATGCATTTTTTTGGCGTTTAACTTCAGGCCATGGCTCTGGCACCAGTTTTCCATTTCTGTGATCTGGGTTCTGTCACTTAGCCAGTATGCAACCCATCTTGTGATGTATGGTTTTACATTCAGCTGAGATGTTTTTTTATGATATACCTGGTGGGGGTATTGTGTCAAGGCCTTTGCCAGGTCGAGGTAGGTATGGACTGCTGCCTTCCTCATCAATGGCCTTGGTGACTGTCTAAAAAAAAAGTCGTTTAAGTTTAGAGGGATCTCATATGTACTATTTCCTCTCTGCTTAAACATGTCATGTAAAAGATCAATTTCTCTGGCAAAATCTGAATCATTAACATTCAGTCTGGATTCCTGTAAACCTTGATTACTAACTATATTGTGATAAATGTGTAGAGGGTGCATACCCTGCCTATGAAGATAATTATTCATATGGCATTCCTTCCTATATGTTTTAGTGGACAGATATTGTTCATTAGTCTTACAAACTACCACATCTAGAAAATGTATTAGGTCCCTGGAATAATTTATCAGATTGAGGAAGTCATAATGAGAAATTGGCCGATTTTGGCTGTTGATAAGGAAGTGGCTTCAATTGTAGGAAATAAGCCTAAATTTACATACAAGTACAAAAAGAATTTAAAGCGGATGCTTTGTTATCCACAGACTATACCACATAATATTAGGCCTAGGGCTCAGCCAGGTACGTTCCCTTGTACTAAATGTAATTGGTGTAGGTACATAGATTCCACAGATGAATTTATGCACCCTGATACAGGGAGAGTTATAAGAATACAAGCTACAGCTAACTGTGACAGCAAGCATATAGTATATACATATAAGTTGAAAAAATAAAAGATACATACTGTATGCCAGGTCTGTCAAAGTTTTTATATTGGGAAGATGGACCGTAGGTTAAGAGATACGATTCGTGAGCATATAAACAGTATTTTTAATTCAATACACAGTAATGCTCTAGCTAAACATGTATCTACATGTGGCATGGAATATGCGCTCAAGTTCAAGGTTTTACAAGTCATATATGAAGATGCCCATGGCAGATATTCAAAACAAGGTAGAAAGTCTGGAATTAAAATGGATTATTAGAATGAGGGGTTACTCAAGAAAGGGTTTAAATGATAGGATCTGTATTCAACCAGTTTTAAAGAACAGAATGTTTAGATAAGTAAGGTATTAAACATTTAAATATATGTTAATATATTAAAATATATATAAATATATATGTGCAATTTTGTTAGCATGCATATTATGTATCTTTTATTTTTTCAACTTATATGTATATACTTGTTTAAGCACAATGAATTTAAATATAAATAATATACATACTTTTTTTATATGCAACTTATTTTAGGTATATTTTTTTATATGGTGTAGCTTTAAATGCTTGAGTTCATGTATTAATTATATGACTGAGACTGCATTTTTATTGGATGCTTCTTTTTTAAAAGTGAAGTACTGTTTATATTCTGTATCTCATGAAGTGGCTTGGGTTGCCTTGAAAGCACTAACACATTAAAATATTTTATGTTACGTTCTGACTTTGGTTTGCAGTACCTGTCATTTTGGATTGTTATTTTTGTCATTGGTTCTGTGATTCTACACTCAGAAGTTGCATTAATTCCCCTGGTAGGACTTTGTTATTATTATTTCTGGTTCATAAAATGTATTAATGTTTGCAAACAAAATGAAGGAATGAGAAAATCAGTGGAAACTATTACTTCCAAACAACTAATATATGCACATTTTTTAGGTTGATGCTACCCATGTTTGCAACTACTAAAAGTAAATGTCAAGGAGAAGAAGTGCTATACTAAATGTTGTAATGCTAAGAATCCATTACATGGATATAACCTGATGTCAGACATCTTCTGTGTTGCAGAAAACAATGATTTATGCTTCCGATTAAATGCCCTCAGGTGGAACAAGAAACATGAGGAGTAAGAAAAAGCATTTTATGCCTTCTTTGTAAAAATCATTTAAGTTGAAGCTGAGAAAAATAATATGCTATCTTATTTTTGCTTATTTTACTTTCATTTAATCTGTCATGTTTCAGTGCCATAAAATTGTATCATGCTGAATTGTCATTGCCATCTGAATTTATTTATTTTTTTTTATCAAAACTATATGCATTGGTTGTCTTAATGTTCTGTAGACTTACAAATCAGATAAACAATAGAAAAAAAGAAAGGAATTTCTAAGCTTAACTGTATCTATTTCCCCTTCCCTTATCTTTAAAGATTACAAAATCTATTCATCTTGAAACTGGATCGGTATTTTTTTTCAGAATGTCTTTTTTAACAATAGCAAACTTATTTCATTTTGAATTTCTGATTTGCCTTTAGCATTTATTTCACAAACATATATTTATATTTTGTCAGACATTTGGAAGAGCATAAATAATTAACAATTGAATTGGTTTTATTATGACTATAGTTCAGTCATTTACTTTTTCCCCAGATATGACGTATACAGTGTAAAAAATGTGACATGGTATATATACTTCATACTAAAAGTCTATTTTGTCAGCAGTTCATAAAACTCTTGTGTGTTTGACATATTTCTAAGAATTACAATTTCTTATCCTGAATTTGTGGTAAATTCAGATACATTACAACTGCTGCTACAAGAAATAAAGATGACATCAGTAACAAACCACAGAAAGCAATAACAAGATATGATAAAAGTAGATGATCATAAATATGCCATTTTGGTTTGGAATAAATCTCTGCTAGGTAGATAGCCAGAATAAATTAAAGCATGACATCTGGTTTAATTTAGTTTTCACTGTGAAAAAAAAATCTAGAAGCACATCTAGCAAATGCGTCTATATAACTTCAAAAAACCTTTCCACTGAACACTACATCGTTGACCTGCATTCAGCGAAATTCACTTCTGCGATTTACTGAATACAACCAGGACAAAGTCATACTTGGCCAACTACACAACTTTGTCCTTTTCTATACTGTAGTGCGATCTTGGAGTTGGTATATTCAATTGGGGGAGTGTGGGGGCACAGCCTCCCACATGGGTGGGTTTGGTTTAGCTAGATTTGGGTCCATTGGGTTGCGGGGCAAGTATTTGTTTGCCCTTTAAGTATTCAAAGAATCATAGAAGTGAATTTTGCTGAATATGGGTGAACAATGTAGGGTTCAGTGGAAAGGTTTTTCAAAGAAATAATAGACCCCCAGCAAACTAGTTGGTTGTAGATTATCTAACCATTCACTTCTAGAACAGATTTGCTTTTCACAACAGATTTTCCAAGTCTTGTGGTTGTGCGTTTCCTTTTTAGTGTAACTGTTACATATTCTTGCAAAGCATAACCACAGACTGAGTACTTTGCTGTGAACAGGACTGAAGCAAACGTCAGGACTGAAAATGCAATATTTATTGCTTACTAGTGAATGCTGTGGCGACCCCTAACCGGGAAAAGTCGAAATACACAACAACTAGTGAATGCTCAATGCCCAGAACATGCCAACCATTGTTAACTGACCTTCATAGTTTAACAGTTGAATTCACCAATGACGCTGCAGTCAGCTCTGCTTATTAAGTGCCATATGTTTAACTGAAGGCTCTGGTTCTGGCCCTGTTTTTTACCTCTTGATACTTCAGGAATAATTCCAGTGTCTCACTGATAAAAGAAGAGGTAATATAAGCATAACCTTTTATTAACGATCCCCTTATATGATCTTGACACCACCAGGAGGAATATGTCTCATCTGAAAATGACTGTCTTGGTTGCTACATCTGGTGCAAACCCATAAGCAATGTGTATGTTTTGGTAATGAAGATGACCAAATGATAGCAGTGTTAGAACTTAAAATGGCTCTACTATGAAATAATGAAGATGAAAACATGACATGCACAAACACTGGAACCACAACATTTATTCTAGTAAAAGTAATAGCAACATATACTAACATCTAAAATAAAACAGATAATGTTCAAAAGGGAATTTTTTCAGGAGACAAAGTTTTCTTATATTAATGAAGGAAATACACCCTCACAATCCTTATTTCAACATACTAGCTTCATGGTTACACAATCATGAAGATATGACAAAGGAAGGAACAATGGATCCTATGTTCCACCCATATCACTCTGCTCCATCACACAGTATACTCAAACTGTAAGCACATTTCAAAATACATTAGCATGAGCACTTCCTGCGTCCTACACAAAATTCCTTAGAACACTCAACAGTCATAGTGGACCAGAAATATCAAAGTACCACAGTCCAAAATTACATATTTAAAAGAGCCATAATTGCTGTCAGTTGGTGTTCATGTTCCTAGTCCAGCATTTACTGACAAACAAAGCATATAAAAATAAATGACAAACTCCACTTATCAGGGTAAAGCATAACATTGTTCAGCCAGACAAGTGTATCTATACAATATAATTATATATATATATATATATATATATATATATATATATATATATATATATATATATTTATATATATATATATATATATATATATATATATATATATATATATATATATATATGGATATATATATTTATATAATGTATGTAGGGAGGCTAGTCGGATATTCCAAAAGGAAGATTCAGCTGCAAAGTGATGAAGAAATATTCTTTGTTAAAAAGTGGAGTATACTGCTTCTATCCAAGACAAAAGAAAAGATAAGCCATGTTAAGGATTCCTTGATCATTTATTTTCCAGTATGATCAGTGTTTTTGTCATAACAAATCATATCTTTGAAACAGGACATTTAAATGTTATAACAATGATATATATGATTAATGACCCCCAAAACAAGCATTCTTAACAAAATGATGCAAATCAGGATATACATTTTGAAGGTTACATTCCTTCCTTCCTTCAGTCTTTCTTCAATTACCCAGTCAATCCATTTCAGAGACCTAGAGGAATTAGGGCCTGTCGTGACACACATGGAATGCAAGGAAGAGAAATGAATCCTGAATAGGGTGCAAACATTTTGTAGAATATACATACTCTCTCACATTCACATAGTTCACAGGTCTACAGGTAATATGGAGAAAAAAATGTATTTATCCTGAACATTTCTTTAGTGTATCTGAGGATACTGGAACACCAAGTGAAAACCTGCATCGACAAAAGTAGGATGTTTATGCTGCAGAGAAGGCAGTCGAGTGAAGACCCAAACTAAAGTACCAAGATTTACCAATGCTAACTTCTGCAATACTTTGCCACCTGATGTCAGTCTGAAAATCTATGACCAAAATTATGAAATCTAAACATTGTAAGTTTTTAGCAATTAAATGTGGCCTCACAAATCTAGAAGTTTGCTGAAGTATAGGGCCCACAATTAACAGTACATATGTTATCTCTATGTATAATTCTGTCTTCGGCTTTTCTTCTAACATTAAGTGTACAAAGTGATCTTTCTTTATAAAGCTGTACTGTGTTAATGAGGAATGGCTTTGCAACTAGCACATTACAATTGGTAATCCAGTATTCTACACAGGTTGTAATTTATTGTCATATTATCATGTCATGTTGATAATACTAAGACAGAAATCTCCCTTGCACATATGTTTATACCTGCTTTTCAAATATAGTTGTTATTTTGCAAGGCTAATGGACAAATTATACAGTCATTCATTCCATGTTCAGTGCACCTATGAATGGATCAGTGACTGGTTACATTACAAAGTTAATAATAAGAGCAATAAATTCATATATCACCTTTCACTGCATCCAATGCAAAACAAATCCAGAAAAGTTATCTAACTCTGTCCTTTGGAGACTGAGACGGAACTCACCCTTGTTTGGTAAAAAGTTGAACCTTCACTTATACATGTTATAAATTCTTCAGAACTCTGACTTTTTGTGAGAAATGATCATCCTTCCACAGCTGTTTATATTCACTATTGTCTTATCCCCTTTCCTTTGATTGCAATCCACAATCTTCCTCCAGATGGTAAAACTCGGATGATGCCAATTTCCTTTATCTTGACCCTCTATCTTTCACTGCATTGCCTGTATACATCACTCCCATGTGGAAACTATCTTTTTCCTCAAGACTCATACTGTGGACGAATAACCTTCTGCCATTTCACCTTCATCCATGGAATGTCCTAGAACTCATGCTTCATGCCACCATCTTTATCCTGACATCTCCATGTATGCTGTCAGTTGTTTTTTTCCTTCCATCAAATGTCTGAATTGAGAGTGGGACCCCCTGCACAAAATCTTCCTATTTGTTGATACCATAAGATGGTACAGTTATTTCAGGGGAATTGACTGCTTTCATATATTTTCACTATTTTACAGTTGATACTAAAATCCTATCCCTCATTTTTCACTTCTTTTGTAATACCCAATTTTATTTTTCTCAAAATCATCCCTAATGTTGGCATAGATTATATTCTATTTAGTCTTCTTTTTACCTTGCTGTTAGTCCATGGCATTGGTCTGTTATCCTTTATTGCTTATTTATGTTATTGTGCATTCCTGATTCTCAAGTGATCCCACTTTATGTATAGTTCCACAATTCTAGGAGAGGTAATCTGTCTTTTCTTATGCAACCCTGAATATCCTAAACAACGTGGTTTTCTTTCTTTTCCTATTGATCTGTGAATGTCGTAAACTAAGATCTACTTTCAGCTTCTGAGCTCCATAACCCCCCTGTCTTATTCAAGTTACATTTTTCCAAAATCTCCTTTGACTTCTTCACTGGAGATTTTTTACAGACCTTTATCTCCCATTTTGTTAAGTCAGCCATCTCTTTATACTCCCTGTTATCACACTGGGCCATAGCTTTTATGATTTTTCCTCTTAAAACTGTCGCATCATTCCAGTTTCTTTAATGTATCTTAGCAATGGTTGTTTATGCTGAAGTGGAGGAAATATATAAAAAAATTAGATGTCTTTTTTATTAATTTTCATTCCATCTCCACAGGTAAATGTCCTCTGTTTCATTGGATTATGTTGAAATTAAATATAAAGTTCAATAACTCCCTCTAGAGCACCACATCGTTTTTGTATTTAAGCCTTTTTTTCCCAACTTGGACCCTTTCCTCCTACCAACAATGTCTCTGGATTACTACAGATTTTATTCACAGAAGTTCAGGACTATGCATAAAGGCCTTAGTTTTATAATAATGTTTTGTTGTCATTCAATCACTTAGTCACATCCAAACATTTGTGACCTCAATGGTTTTAGCAAACAACACCTGCCTGTCAACTACAGCTTCATCAAGTTCTAGCAAATTCATGTGTGCTACATCAATAATGCTATCCTTCCATCATCTTCTTTTGCTTTTGATTTCTCCTGGCATCAATGTCATCCTTAATGAATCATGTTTTTGTATTATGTAGCCAAAGTATTTGATTTCTAGTCTTGATATCATACCTTATGGTAAGCAGTTTGACTTTATGTCGATAAATACTGACAGAGTTTTATTTTTGTGTTGTCTCCTGAATTCTTAAAACAGTTTCTCCAATACCACAGTTCAAAAGCATCAATTTTCTGACACATAACTTTATTTATAGTCCAGATCTCACAGCCATATGGTATTATTGGGAAAAAAACATATCTCTGATTATATGAACCATTGTTGACAATATTAATAGTAGGTTCATAGATGCATAGGTAAGAACTAGACTAGCTGCCCTTGCTGGCTATATTAAGCCTAGTCAATTTCCCTTTTTGTGCTCAAATTAACCTATTCCATTTGGTTAAAGATTGGCCTTACCCATCCAATGGTCGATAATTATATATTATCCCAGCAGCCTCCAACCTTTTTTGTACCAAGGATCTGTTTCATGTAAGACAATTTTCCACAGACTGGCCATCCTGTGAACATAATAAAGTGCATAACATTTATTTATTTATTTGACATTTGTTTACTGTTGAGGACAGACTGGACCAGAAGTTCATTTTCAGCTGAGACCCTGGGAGAAAAACTCCAAAGTGCAATAAAAAGGCAATTGGCAATAATTACAAAAAAAGTCTATATTATGCTTAACAGCATAAAACTGATGTACTATGGTCAACCTAATGGCAACCTTCTTGACTTTCTAAGTTTATAAGAGCATATTAAAAATCTGTCCCTATTATTTGGCTCTGTCAAGCATTCCACTCAACTGCACAGATTTTCACCGAATGTAAAGATTTATGCCTCATATTTTTGGTCTGCTTCTTATAAAATTATTGTTATATGACAAATCACTGGCAGATCATTGAGGTTTGAAATCAGAAAATAATGATAGATAGTTGAGTTTCAGACTTCATACCCTTCAGAAAATACATGCTAACTTAAAACATGTATTTCTATCTACTTTCTAAGTTTGTAAAAGCAATACTTAAAAGTATCCCTATTTTTGGGCATTTGTTCCCCCATTATTTTTGGCTTTGTCCAGATTTCTTGCTGTAAGAGGTTGAGAGGTATGATCCATATTTATTGTATGAGAAGTTGAGTGGTATGGTCTAGAGTTAGTCAAACCTCATTGCTGCTGCTATCAGGGAACACTCTTGCTCTTCACTCTGTCACACACACACACACACACACACACACACACACACACACACACACACACACACACACACACACACACATACACACACACACAATAGTTTTCATTCTCTCAAATCTCTTTTACACACACGGTCTCTTTTGCTTGCATGCACACATTCACTCATATATGCAGACAGAAACATACACACACACATTTTTGGTTTCCTTGACTTTGATTTTACACTCGCTAAACAGCAAAAGTGCTGCGTAGCGAGTGTAAAATAATGGCTCAATAGATCTCACTGCTCACTCACTGCTCACTCTCTCTCTCACACACACAGTCCTTTCTTATTTCACATATGCACACAGACAGAAACACACTCATACACATACATACACGGGTTCCTATAGCGAAATCGAATGTTAAGAATGCCGAAAACTGGAAGGACAAACTTGGTAGTTTGAAAGTTGAGAATGTCGAAGCCGTGGAAATCCAAATTCTTTCCCAGGGAAAGAATTCAGTTGGCCATTTCTGTGGCTTTGGCATTTTCGGACTGGGTCAAGGTAAGTGTACGAATGGGTAGTGATGGTCTTTAGGGTTAGGGTGCGGGTCAGGTAAGTGTGCGATAGTGACGGACTTAAGGGTTAGGGCTCGGGTCAGATAAGTGTGCGATAGTGACGGACTTTAGGGTTAGGGCTGGGTTAAGGATAGTGCATAAATAGTGGTGTGATTGTGTTATGTGTGTGTTTTTCGGAACAGCAAATTTTTTCCCTGGGAAAAAATTCGCTGTTTTGAAGGTTTGATGTTACCCAAATTCGATCTTCCAAGTTCATACTTATGGTGTTCAACATTTTGGAGGTTTGATTTCGTGATATAGACCCAGATACACCCATTCAGTTTTTTGTTTCAACCCATGCTTGGCAACCCATTACCAAATGATCCACGGCCCAGTACCAGTCCATGGCCCACTGGTTGGGGACCACTGTATTACCCCAATGAGAATAACTAGGATCATACTAGAGATAACTTTCTAGTTGCCTGCCCCTTATGTTAATTTGACCATATATCTAAATTCCTCTGCTTTTACTAAATGGTGTGAGTAAGCACAAAATCATCATTTTGTAAAATCACTCCCCTTCAACTATTTAAATGTATTGGCCATCCTACTGTATTCCATAGTACCAGAATACAAAAGTGACCACCACCTTTCAATGTATCTTGCTGGTTTAAAAATAGTGACTCTCCACTAAAACTTAACTTTTAGACAGGTAAAACATAAGTTACCTACTTTCACATCTAACTCCTCTAGTGCACACCGCAGTGTTTAGGATAAACCATTATTGCATAGTCCACATTCTACCTCTCAGTAGTCATGATGGGATTAGTGCTTCTGTTCTTTCCTGGTGAGAGAAGGAGTGCAGTTACATTATTTCCTGGAGACTGCTGATCACCAGAAAGCTTAATAACTGCTTTATAGGTGACAGCTTAGAATCTGTGCTTATATTCTGATCCTTGTGAGAGTAGGAGCAGAGTGCATTGATTCCTCACTCTTTCTGGTTGGAGAGTGAGTGTCTGTGCTTAACATACCTGATCGGGCTGGTTGTTATTCGAGGCATCTAGCAGAAAAAGGCTACAAGCCTGCAGACCCGTGCATCATCTGGGACAAGACTGTGGATCACCAAACAGGCTGTGGCCTGCTTCTCTTCTTGGGATTGGTGCTAAAACTAGCTAGTTTTGGCTAGAACTAGCCATTTTTTTAGTTTCAGCACTCAAAACTGTTTCTTTATGCTCAACACTTGCTCAGAACTCATTGTAAGCACTAAATAAACTACAAATTACTACAGCACTCGACTTCTCACATGTCAGGAGGAAAACAGTTCTTAGTACTTAAATTAATAAGCACCTATCCAGGCATCTCCATGGGTCAGCTCCTGGTGTTTTCTCCTGTCCACCTGATGAATCTGGGCATCTTGAGGCAATTTAGCAATTGCCTCATGCACAATAACAAACCTCTCCTCCTACTACCCACCACTACAACCTGTGAGAGATGCACTTATAAGGCCAAACTGGAAGCCAAGCTCTCTCCAGCCAAGACTGGACTAGACAGTCAAGAGGAGAAGGTTAACACCCGCACCACACTACACTCAACACATAGTCCTTCATAACCCATACTACTAAAACCCATACATAGAAACATAAAGCACACACCCACATTCACGGAGGCTCTCAATAAAAATCTACCCAAGCAACAGAGACCTCCCAAGCTGAAACATGGACAACCACCACCCCCCAACACTACCCAAATGACACAGAACACAAAATCAATGTGCCACTCAACCTCAGCCCATAAGGCAAAACAACGTACCCAACACACAAGACTCTATAGTCAGGCACACTGATGTCCCACTCACCACCAGGCTAAACAAGGAGAACATTGCTGTCATCTGCCTGTTGGGTGCCAGAATCCGCCACATAACACATGCACTCAGGTCACTCCACAACAAGTATAAATATGACTCTGTCATTGTCCATGTTGGTGTAAATGACCTGAGATGTACCTCCCTGGACTACATGAAAAGAGACATGGAGGAGCTCTCGGATCTTGTAGCCCAGGCAGGTATGACGCTAGCCCTGAGTATCATCCTGCCATCACCCAGAATGATACCACAGTACAAGGACAAAATGATTGACTTCAACAATTGGCTGAGCTTCTGGTGTCATTCTAAGTGGATCCAGTATCTGTTTGCCTGAGACGACATGGTCGACAGACCATGATGCTTTGGTAGAGATGGCCTGCACCTGTCGCCCCTGAGATTCCGGATACTGGCTAAGGCCCTTGCCATCCCTATAGTGCCTTTTTTAGCCAAGGAACAAATGCTAAATTCACCACTGTAACAGATACAAGCAAGCAAACTCTGAGGGTAATGCTACTCAATGCTAGAAGTCTAAACCTCAAAATGCACTCACTCAAGGCACTTCTTAAAATGGAGAACATTGACATCTGTGCAGTGACAAGAGACCTGGTTCAAAGCACCAGCGAGCACTCCTGCATTACAAGCTATAATTCATACCGCACTTTTGGCCACCTAACCTGGACCGAAACACTAAAGGTGGAGACGTGTCCACATTCATTAAGGATATCTACACCTCCAGGCTAGTTGCTCAACATAATGCATCCGAAATTATCCAAATGTAGCTAACACGGGGAAAGACTGCAATCCAGGTTGTAGCTTCTTACAGATCCCCCACCATGCCCCAGGATTCCCACTCTTCATTTCTTAAGATACTGGAAAATATTAAGGTACAACCCAATACCTTAATTATGGGCAATTTCAACTACCCCACCATCAGCTGGGAAAACTACTGATGTACCAACTCATTTGCTCAACGTTTTCTGGAATTCATAAATTCCAATGCCTTGGATCAGCTTGTCCACACCCCCACCAGGGGCAGCAATATCCTCGACCTGGTCATTATCAATATGGGTAACTGGTGTTCCATGCCAGAGGTCACCTCCTCGCTGGTCGCATCCGACCATAAGCTAATCACCCTAGACATCCATATCCCACCCCCCATTAAGGAAACCACCATCAAAAACGACTCCAAAGCCAACTACATGCTTCTGAAGACAGAAGTGGCAAACTTCACGGCACCCATGCAGATGGAAAATAGAGGTATGACTGCTGAATCTTACACAAATGCACTGTATAAGCACATACATGAGTGCATGGATCGTGTCATCCCCAACAGAACCAAGACACTATCCTCCAAAAAAAAAAGGAAGCCAATCTGGTGGTTCCCTGCCATAAACAAACTCTACAACAGAAGGAAAAAGCTGTTGCAAAAAAGAGTAAAATCCCAAGATTGGAGGAACTCCCTGGTCAGCCTCAGCAAGAAGCTGAGATCCCCCATAAAATCCTCCAAAGCCAGTTATGAAAATAAAATCACCACAGATTCCAAAGACAACCACAACACATTCTACAGCTATGTCAAGAATCTCAATGGCAACACTCAGATCTTCTCTGAGCTACAGCACAATGGCACTAAAGATACAGAACCAACCAATATTGCTAACATCCTGGCAGATAGGTTCAGTGGTAACTTTACCCCCCTCTCACACTCCAAAGGGCCCATCTTAACACCGGAAGAATGCAAAGCCTCTGTAATCACAGATGAACAAGACCACACTCTCAAAAGCCAAGAACACAGCATCCATGGGACCAGACAACATCCCAGGCTGCGTACTGCACGAACAGAATGAACTGGCACCCCACCTAAGTACCATGTTCAATCATAGCCTCACCTCAGGCTATGTGACTACTGAATGGCACACAGTGACAGTTGTCCCACTCCACAAAAGGGGTGCCACCATGGTCCCTGGAAACTACCGCCCCATTAGCCTGATGAGCCTGGTCTGCATGGCCATGGAATGTATCATTTTGGAACTTATAAACAAAGACATAGGATCCCTCCAAACCCTGGACTCTGCTCAGTTTGGGTTTGTAAAAGTAGATCAGGTCTACTAAACCCAAATGACTTCTTTGAAGCAGTCACTAGAGCTGTAGATGAGGGCAAGGTAGTGCACACAGCCTATCTTGACCTCGCCAAAGCTTTCAATACCATCCCCCACTCACTAAACTGGGCATAAATCACTATGTCACAAGATGGGTGACCAACTGGCTCACTGACAGAACCCACACAGTAAAAGTAGCCGACTCCAAGTTTGACTTCAAACCAGTGACGAGTGGAGTACCACAGGGTTCGGTCCTGGGTCCTCTCCTGTTTGGCATCTACTTCTCTGAAGTGCAGACCAACACAGAAGGTCTTTGGCTAACAAAGTTTGCAGATGACTGCAAACTGGGAGCCATAATAGAATCATCTAATGATGTAGACATCCTACAAAAGGGGCTCACAGAGACAGATGCTTGGTGTCAAAGTCATGGCCTCAAGCTCAATGCCAAGAAGTGCATTGTCATCCCCTTTGGGAAAAACTCGATACCCATGAACTACCACATAGGCGGTAGCTCACTAAACACTGAAAGTGTGATAAGAGACCTTGGGACACAGGCGGACAGCAGTCTTTCCTTTGATAACCACATCACTAGAGTAGTCAGGAAATCCTTCTATGTGGCACACCTCATCACAAATGGGTTCTCCTCTAATAAAAAGGACATTGTTTCTCTCTACTCACCCCTCATCACACCCATTATAGAGTACAATGCTGTATTTGGCATGTATCTCACAAGATACCTACAACAATTGGAAAGGCCAAAGAAATACCTCACTAAGAGGATTACTATCCTCAAACAGATGCCATATGCAGACCATCTCAAAAAACCCCAGCTCTACTCCATCGCATATCGCATACTCAGAGGCAATCTCTGCTTAACATACAAAGCTATGTCAAACCCAGAGCTGTTAGACATGCTACACTTAAAGAAATCCCAATCTCTCCAAACCACATGCTCCAGGGACCTAAACCTTGTCACCACGATAAACAGAACATGCTGGAGGGATAGATTCCTGTCCCAGAGACTTCCCATACTCTGCAATAAACTACTCATTCATGCCAAGCAAAGCTCCTAACTGGCTCTCTTTAAGAAAAATCTTAAGGACTGGATGGGAAATAGAAAATTTATCCTGGGGATCACTTCTGCGGCACTGCCTGACAGGGGCACAGGAAAATAACTTTCTTGGGTGGCGAAAGCCAGGGAACCTTTTTGGCTAGGTTTATATAGGCCCCAGGGCTGATAGCCTAGTACCTACCTATGAACCTATGAACCTATAATCTGAGGCTACCCATGCATGGATAAAGAATTTGGCAGCTGCCTCTGTCCAATAGTAGTACAGGTGGCAGTCCTGGGGTTAATTTTCTGTTTCCCATCCATAGGTCCAAGTTCTGCTTGAATATTGACTGGGATGAACTTTGTTTAATGTGGATGAGAAGTCTGTTCCTCAGCAGCAGTATCCTCTGTGAGATATACCTGTCCATTCAAAAGCATTCTTTTGACAATGCAGAAGAAATTTAGATCCCTAGACTAAGTATTTCTGATGCCATTTGACTTGCTGATTTGTAGTAAATCCATTTATATTAGGTTGGAGGATGCCTTGCAAGCCAGATGCAGGTCACCTCTTAGCAGTTTGTAGAATACTGAGTATAGTGACAGGGCTATCAGTCAGTCCAGTAAGACATGTTGTTTAGGCCTGGTATCCTTTTAGTAAGGTTTATCTGTGGGTATTCCAGTTGTTGCAAGTGTATGGAAAGATACATGCCAAAGGGGGGATTGGTATTCATTGGCTGGCCTAATGAGGGCTGAGTAATGGGGACAATGACATCCATAGATCTAGACACAGTCACTTTGTTTATATGCTGTGTAATGTCAAAGGACTTTCTTACAACAATGGCCACATGTTGGTCAAAAGTTATGGCACTGCCCACATAAGTTGACAAAGCCCAAACAACTTGGTCAACTCTTATAGTCATATTGTCAATGTGGTAGTTCCCCGGGGTAAATGACTTCCCAAAGGATACAATAATGCATTTTTGGCATTTAGTTTCAGTCCATGATTTTACACCAATTATTTGTTTGGCACAGATCTTCCTGTAAGATGGCTAAGTTTTCTGAGGATTGAATGACTGCTCCTGGCTTACAGTTATCTGCAGACTTAGTCAGCCATAGCATTGGCTTTTACTTCAGAAAAGTAGATGCCAAACAGGAGCGGTCTGAGAATAGATCCCTGGGGATTCCACTGGTGACTGGTCTCTATGGAGGTAACTTCCCATATTCTGATTTCCTGCATTTTGTCTGTGAGTCAGTTGGCAATCCAGTGGGTGACACAGGGATTTATTCCCAGTTTATTTAGCTTTTCTACTATGCCTGAGTGGGGAATTGCATCAGAATCTTTGGGCAGGTAAAGTTATGTGGTGTATACCATTTTGTCTTCATTCATTGCTTTGGTAACCTCTTCAAAAAATCCACTAGCTTGAGTAGTTGATATGCCTTTGACAAATCCAAACTGAGATGGGTCCAGTGTTTGGAGGTTCCCTATGTCCTGGTTGATTAGTTTCATGGTAAGTCTTTCCATGGTTTTGCAGATGAGGCTGGTCAGTCTTAAGGGCCTGTAATTGCTTGGATTTGTGGAAGGCCCTCCCTTATGCAAGATAATGACTGTGATTACAGTGTTGTTAGGGGCTAAATCATGTTTCATGCTAATTAAGATACACCCAGGATAATATCATAATATGATGCCTTTGTCCTTTAAAGTGACAACTAGAGTTGGCATAGGTTTATAATTTATGCCTATAGCACTACTGTGAATTCTTATAGCTGGTGTATTCATTAAATATACTCCAGTCTGAGGTCTGATTCCTATGAAAAATTATGACTATCCAGTTTAGGGACAAAAGTGATTTTGCTGATGCTACTGGAAAGTATGGAGAGACAGTTGTCTCAAGGCAGATCTTCCACATTGGCAAGTCTGGATGCAGATTATTTATTGAAAATTGAAGATTTTCTTTATTTTAGAAAAAAAATATGAATATTTAAGAAATAAAGGACAGGATGAAATTCTGTCAATAAACCCTTGCTTCTTGGCATGAACACATATTGTCATGTCTTATTGCCTTATGACTGAGCTAGACCTGTAAAATATCCTAAAGTATCATTGCCTTATGAACTAAATTGTACCAGCATAATACAATCAGGGCCACATAGCTAACTGGCTTATGTATAGTGGTTCTCCTCTACTCTAAATGCATTTCAGCTTAAAGTGACATGCTACATAATTGTATGGTAATTTTGCACCTAAAAATTGTTGCTTGTAAAGTTTTTGATAAAGAATGTCTGATTTTACTGTAATTATCCTTATTGCCTTAAGGCACACATAATGAATGAAAATTGTCCTTTGACCAGTGCATCTACCTGATAAACACATGCATACATAAGTAAGTAAATAAATCAACAGCTAAATCCACAAATAAATAAATAAATACATAACAAAACATTAATAACAAAATAAAAATAAATAAATAAATAACCATATGTGATTATAGAGCCAAGGTTATAGAAAATTCTCACAATTTAAAAAAATGAAAATATATGATGTATTTTTTTCAGAATAGTCAATCAGCAGTACATATAACTGAGAGAAACTGGCACTGGGAGACAAGTCATGTTAAAAGATGAATAGTATATTTGTGACAGTTCACTAAGATTGCACTCAAAAATTATAGACTTTATGAATTTGTTTAATTTTGCACTGTGCTGCTATGAAATTGAGTCTAGCAAGTGACACTTCGTGCATTAGTTGAGCTTATGTGTGTGTAACTATAGTTTGAATCTATCTATCTATCTATCGATCTCTCTATCTATCTATCTATATGTCTATCTATCTATCTATCTATCTATCTATCTATCTATCTATCTATCTATCTATCTATCTATCTATCTATCTCTGTGTGTGTGTGTGTGTGTGTGTGTGTGTGTGTGTGTGTGTGTGTGTGTGTGTGTATTTATATATATATATATGGATCCACTTTGAATCATCGAATGTTCAGAACATCGACGTTCTAATCATCAAGACCGGAACATCGATATTCAGAACTTTGAAGGTTTAAAGTGGAAGTGCTAGGTAAGTAAAATTGAAGAATTTTGGGTGTGTATGCAGGGCAGCAAGGTTCCCTGCATGTTGTGTGTGCGTGTGTGTGTGTGTGTGTGTGTGTGTGTGTGTGTGTGTGTGTGTGTGTGTGTGTGTGCCATCTGAGAGTTGGCATTGCAGGTAGAGTACGGGAAATCTCCCGTTTAGCGCTACCTCATATAGCAGTAAAGGGGAGATTTCCCTTACCCCACTGTAGTGCGATCTCGGAGTTGGAATATTAAAGTAGGTGGGGCAGGGGCGAAGCCCCCCTTCATAAAATAGTTTTTGTAAGTGTTTTTGTTTTTGTGTGGTTCATTTTGAACCTTTGATGTTCTGAACATAGATGTTCTGGTCTTGATTATTTGAATGTTTATGTTCTGAACATTTAAGGACTCAAAGTGGATCTATATATATATATATATATATATATATATATATATATATATATATATATATATATATATATATCTATATATAGATCATAGGTGCTCATTAAGCCTTTGCAATATATACAGATGTTAAACACTGCCCCTCCATATGTCTCATGTAACCTATTGTTGCCTGTATTATGTTGGGGTCTCATTATATATGTCACAAATGTATACACCTGACAAATAATATAGTATTACATTGTATATCTTTTTGAATTTTTTATCAGGCTAAACCTTTCTTCACTTAGAGAAATGGAAGCTTGAGCTGTTTCCCACATTATGGCAAAATAATCCTACAAATATAAAAGTGGCTAAATGTGTAGTGTATATTTACAACATTAAAGCACTTATTTTAGAGAATAAAATAATAAACATTAAGGAAGAAACCAAAGAAAATATATCTAAACCTCCTCTATAAGGCAAACAATTTATTAAATCAAATTACCCAAATTACCCATCTCCTATCTCATAATTACCTCATTCAAATCACTACATTTGTTCCAGTCCCCTTCAATAAACACAACACACCAAATGACATTTGACAATCTTTATTAAACTTCCATAAACATAACATTATTGAACAATATTTTAATTTATTAATCACAGTGTAAACATCCATATAACCAATTACTAGGACAGCATAACCTTGCTCACCCTGACCAGATAAGCAGCGTCGACACCTCCGCTCGCTTACTTTTACTTATCAAGTAGTGTCCCACCACTCATTTCCTTTCCCCAACTCATTGACAAACATCCAACACCAGAGAGGGGACAGAAGAGGGACAAGCCTGCCCCTCTTCTCTGTCAACCAGCCTGACACAGACTGCACCCCCTCAACCCCCCCCAAAACCATCAGCAAACCCTTCAAAACAGACCTAAGTGTACATTAAAGAGGCCCAAGCCAAAATCATTCAGGTGTACTCCATCCTCTCCCAACCAAACTGTATCCCTGTCACCAACATCCCAATGCCCTATCATATAATTACTCAAAGCAGCCAATAGCCTAACTATCTTGAAATCACAAACTGATGAGCCCAATCCAAAGCAAAATAACTGTGGTACTACCTCAGAGCACACGACCTGGGTATAACCTCTTCAAAATAAACAGATCCTCACTTATTCTAACTACTAACTGTAGCTTTGAAAGTATTCCCAGATCATTACTTGCCAAATGTACATACAGGACTCTAAAGAGCCCAAAGCCACCCAAAACAGTAATAACCCAATTGCATGCCATCCAGTCTAACTGCAGCCCCTTTTGCTGCAAACTGGATATAAGAATGACCAAAATGTGATTTCCATTCCTAGAAAATTAATACTAAGCCAGTCACTGTACCCAATAAAACATTTAATAACCAACAACCCAGCCACTTAATAGCTGCTACTAATCTGCCTTGCCTCGCTAACTCTGATGCTCTTCCAATGCACAAAGACTGAGTGAAAAACCTCACTCCTGAGCAACTAACACCAAAAAGCTCTCCCCGTCATATATACAAACTGCTTGCACATCATCACCTTGCTCTTTGGCAATCAAAATGAAGTCCAGAGGACTCCCACTGAAAGACTACAACAAACTCTTAGCCCAACCCACCAGATACAACCAATCACACCTGTTGTTTCCCAATACTTTCTGCCTGCCCTTCCAAGACTGATCTGTTTTGGATCTACACAATCAAATATGCACGGAAGCAAAATCACTGAAACATCCGGCCAACTAGCGACCAAAACAACTATGACACCCTAAAAGCTCGTTAATACTTCCATAAAGTGAACGTCACATATAAATTATAGTCCAGTGAATCTCCATTTACTGATGCTAATCCCCGCAGCAAAAATTTTAAAAACCTATCCTGTCAATGGCCCTCATCTGTCAGTATTCACCCTACCAACCTTACCCCAACCATTCAACATACAAACCACAGTCCACGAGTTAGTAAAGTCACATAGCCCTACCACCCGTGCATCTACACTAATTGCAGATAAGTCCACCTTGACTGACTGAACTGCCTTACCTTATTCCCCAGTCTGAACCAAATATCTCAACAACAGTCCTTCCCACCAACTCCTTACTCAAGTAGCTGAAACACAAATTTAGAAAATGTTGCAATGCCCTACCATATGCCTTTCTTTTAAAAGCTGCCCAGAATTTTAGAACCTTGCATCTGATCCTTCAAACCCAACCTGATGCCCACTAGCAGCAGTGGCTGTCATATTGTCCAAATGAAAATTAACCCTTTTCACCCACAACTTCTCCTAGACCTTTGACACCAGACAAATTGGAGCTAACTCCAAACAGTCAACATCCCTCCCCCAATCGTTCTTTCGTCCTGCTGGCTGGGAAGCCACAAATCATTTCCCCCCAAAATATGACTCCCATCCCAATACTTCCCTACACATCTGTAAACAATTGCAAATTCCCTGAACAACCCAATCCACCCTCCAAAAGCCATACCATTAAACTGTTAAAAAAAAATAATAAAAAAAAAGCTATAATGCTAAATCAGCATGCACTAACCTATAAACCCTCACCCAATGACATTTGCTTTCCCGCCATTCAACAAAAAAGGCAGCAACCCACAAAAGGAATGACCCAGATTTACTACCAAACATGGAAACTTCAGGAGCTCAAAGAGCTCCATGACATCTTGAATCTTTACCTTGTTCTTGGATTTTCCCACCGAATCTTTTATAACATGTTACCTTTGCATCTGGTAAACAATGCTCCATCAAACTCTTCACCTACTCTTAAGAAGTTGCAGCCCACCCACTACTGCCAAATCCAATGGAGAGTAGTGGTAAACCTCTCAAACTAGCACAGGCCACCGAGCATTCCATTGGCATAGCCTTGTCAAAGTAAAACGTAAACCCAACTACCCTGTCCTGCAATGGCCACTTTTCCTCTCAAGCTGAGAATAAGGGATTCATTATCTACCTTCACCAACCATGAGTCCATAAACTCCTGAATGACCTGCACTGCATCATCCAATGACAAATAACTGACTTTTGCATCATCTCCTGAATTAAATCATACACAGAATTCCCCTCGAGATAAGACCAATGGGGAATCAAATGAAATTCCCTGCTGACTTCCTATAAACCAACCCCAAAGGAAAAACCTTAAAACTGTTAAGGGAGGAATATCAAACTGACCAAATAAACAATACCTGCACATTAAAAAGAAAGGGTGTCCCCCAGTCTTCCCTTCAATCGACAAAAGGACACACCCTTTCTCTGACCCTAAATTCCCCCTGCCCCAACTCTCCTAAACTCCCCACAAATGCTGTGCCTCATATATTGTAAGAAAATAACCAAAGAGTGGTAATGCCAAGGCAGTATCCTTCACCAAACCACCATGTAACAAAAGAAGCCTAATGCCTAGTTGTCCATGTCTGTGGCCACAGTCTACCTATCCTCCTCTGCCCCAAAGCTGTTACAGCCACCAAAAGTCCTTACTGTTTGCAGTTTCTGATTACCTCAGATGTTAACCCCCATCCACATCACTTAATTCAAACTATCGACATACTCCCCCTTCAAGATCTTTCCTTTAATTAAAAACAGTGTGTGAGGGGGTCAAAAGACCCCCCCCTCTCTTTTCCCAGGATCTGCTTAGATCACCAATCAGCTGACTGAATCCCAAAGTCTGATCCATCTTCAGGCTGTTGTGATTCCACCCCACCTGCAGATGACCCTGAACTCCCCATAATCAAACCTAAACACCTGCTTTACCCTGTCCCTGAGGTACCTCATCCTCACCTGTCCACACACTGTCCCACTTTGCATCAACTCTGGCATCCCTGAATGAGAACCTAACAATGTATCATTACCTGTGACTTAATTTCCCACCGCTCCAACGGTCAGGACATCCACTGTAGCAGCATCCATACCTGTCTAATCCACTTCCTTCGGGCCACTGGCTGATACAGACTCTGCACTTCTGCCATCTGTAAAAGGAAAGACAACTGTAAATCTTCTGAAAAGAGAGGGAAGCAAAGAGGGAAAGTTGAACAGACCACCCATAACTAAGGTGGACCAGACACCCCCCCCAACAGACAAATAAGTGCAATCTTAAACTGTTGCTCTTACCACTCAGTCCATTGATACAAGAACCATGCCAACATTACCATGCCTTCATACAAGATAAGACACCCGTCTGACATTATTTTGCTAACTCCTGATTTAATGAAGTGCCACCCCTCCTGGAAAACACCCAAAGATGAAACTGCCCAAAATAGAAAACCTAACCCTGAACAAACTGTGGAACCTGTACTGTTGAAAACTATGCCACAGAGTAGCTCCCCTGACAGCTCAAGATAAGGGGCTGCAACTGAAACCAACCCACTGTAGAACACACATGACTTACAAGAATGCACTGTACCACTAACCAGTACTCAGCCGAGGACACCTTAGTCCAGTGTTCTCCATCAATCAGGGTAGGGACCAATCTCAACAGAATCAGGGTCACAATAAAAAATAGTCAGAGACAGTCAGGGACATGTGCCATATATAGGTTCATAAGTTCATAGGTGTTCATAGGTTCATAGGTTCATACTAGGCTATCTACCCCTAGGGCATTTATAAGCCTAGCCAGAGTGTGTTTGGCTTTCGCCACCCATTTTAAATTAATTTTGCTATGCCCTTTTTCGAGGTTAGTATACTGTACCTCTGTCTAACAGTGACACAGAAGTGATACCCTGGGTAAACTGAACTGCCTTACCTTATTCCCTAGTCTGAACCAAATATCTCAACAACAGTCCTTCCCACCAACTCCTTACTCAAGTAGCTGCAACACAAATTTAGAAAATGTTGCAATGCCCTACCATATGCCTTTCTTTTAAAAGCTGCCCAGAATTTTAGCACCTTGCAACTGATCCTTCAAACCTATCCTGATGCCCACTAGCAGCAGTGGCTGTCATATTGTCCAAATGAAAATTAACCCTTTTCACCCACAACTTCTCCTAGACCTTTGACACCAGACAAATTGGAGCTAACTCCAAACAGTCAACATCCCTCCCCCAATCGTTCTTTCGTCCTGCTGGCTCGGAAGCCACAAATCATTTCCCCCCAAAATATGACTCCCATCCCAATACTTCCCTACACATCTGTAAACAATTGCAAATCCCCTGAACAACCCAATCCACCCTCCAAAAGCCATACCATTAAACTGTTAAAAAAATAATAAAAAAAAAGCTATAATGCTAAATCAGCATGCACTAACCTATAAACCCTCACCCAATGACATTTGCTTTCCCGCCATTCAACAAAAAAGGCAGCAACCCACAAAAGGAATGACCCAGATTAACTACCAAACATGGAAACTTCAGGAGCTCAAAGAGCTCCATGACATCTTGAATCTTTACCTTGTTCTTGGATTTTCCCACCGAATCTTTTATAACATGTTACCTTTGCATCTGGTAAACAATGCTCCATCAAACTCTTCACCTACTCTTAAGAAGTTGCAGCCCACCCACTACTGCCAAATCCAATGGAGAGTAGTGGTAAACCTCTCAAACTAGCACAGGCCACCGAGCATTCCATTGGCATAGCCTTGTCAAAGTAAAACGTAAACCCAACTACCCTGTCCTGCAATGGCCACTTTTCCTCTCAAGCTGAGAATAAGGGATTCATTATCTACCTTCACCAACCATGAGTCCATAAACTCCTGAATGACCTGCATACATACATACATCTCTTTATCATCGTTTAAAAGCCCCCCAACACTAGGAAAGGTTTCAAACTAATATATTCGTTAAGACCTGGATATGTAGTGGCAAGAAAAATGGTGAGAAAAATGCCCTCAACAAACATATAAAAGCAAATAGTAAGGACCATCTATTTAGATTTGCCATTTTGGATCAGGTCGATAGTACAGTGAGTGGTGGCAATTGGAAAGCCAAATTGGGATGTTTGGAGAGTAGATGGCAGATTGTACTGGATGCCACTACATATCCAGGTCTTAACGAATATATTAGTTTGAAACCTTTCCTAGTGTTGGGGGGCTTTTAAAAGATGTATGTATAATCATTAGACAGTACAGACCTTTTTAGGTCAATACAAGGTAGCAGAACACGCGTCTTGGCATTAACAGGTGTTATGTTATTATATTATTATCATATCACATTAGTATACAAGTATAGGGTGTATTGTTTTTAGATTGTAATAGGGTATTATTATGTGTTTTTAGTCTTAGTTGTGTATAGATTTGTAGTATTGTTCATGAGTTATAAGCATGTACATACAATTGTATTTGTTTGTATTTTATCACATTTATACCCACAATCAAGCGATTATATATTGTATTTCATTTTCAACAAGGATAGAGAGTTCGATAGGATAAAGTGTTATTATAGTGGTATATGTAAATACAATGTGTATGAGCATATATTAGGGAATTTTAATGTATGGATAAATTTCTATTTGTTATACTTATTTATACTTATTTAGATTTAAACATTTGTCGTTAGTAGACATATGAAGTTTTTTAAATGAGTAGAATTCATGTTTTAAACAAATATACGTTTTTAACATAAAATAAAAGTACAAACATATGCTAATGAAATGTAATTACTATCCAATCAATTATGGCAAAATTTGATTATATATAAACCAATGGTGTAACACAGTAACTTGGTTCTGAAGAAATCTGTTACAGACAGATGAAAGCGCTTAACCTTCTGGATGTTATCTGACTTTGTGTTGTTCTTATAATAAATCAGTGTTTTACGAGGCAGCAGCAGTTTCTCTTGAAGCTGGCCTTAGACGATTTTTATGAGTGCCCATAGTTTTTTTGCTAATACTGATCAGAGATGCCTTCCCTTTCTGGGATTTTGCTCTATCATGTATTAGCTTCCTCCTTCTATTGTATACTTTGTTTATGGCTGGGGTCCACCAGACAGGACGTCTGCCTTTGGAGGATTGGGTCTTGGTTTTATTTGGGATTGCATGATCCATGCATTCCTGAAGGTGTTCATAGAATGCGTTTATAAAGTATTCTGCTGTCTGGGCCGTATTTTGACAGGCTCGGGGGCTTTGAAGGTATCCACCTCGGTTTTGAGGAGTGTGAAATTTGCTTTAGAGAAGTTTTTCTCTGTGGTTTTCTGGGCAGGGGGTGGGGTCGGGATGTAAATATCCAGTGAGATTAGTTTATGGTCTGATCTTACAGTGAGGGATACACTTCTGGTCTGGAGCATAGAGTCCCCATGTTGGTGATGATCAGGTCCAGTATGTTTTCCCCTCTTGTGGGAGTGGTAACAAGTTGTCCCATAGCATTTGAGTTTATAAATTCTAGGAACCTTTGGGCTAGGGTGTTGGAGCTAGAGTAATGCTCCCAGTCTATGTTTGGGTAGTTGAAGTCACCCAATTTAATGGTGTTTGGAGAGACCTTCATATTTTCCAGTGTTCTCAGGAAGGCTGAGTGGTTCCTGGGTTTGGGAGGGTGGTCTGTTGCAGGCTATAAACTGGAAGGCAGTTTAACCCACTGTTAGTTGCACACGGATAGTCTCTGATGCTTCATGCTGTGCCACCAACCTGGAGGTGTGGGTATCTTTGATGAATATCGATACTCCCCCTCCTTTTGTGGTTCGGTCCAAGTTTTGGGGCTGAAAAGCATGGTATGAGGTATAACCTGGTAGTGCTGGGGTGCTCTCGGGAGCCTTGAACCAGGTTTCTGTTGCTGCACAGATATCAATGTTCTCCATGCTAAGGAGAGTTTTGCGTGCATGCATCTTGAGGTTTAGACTTCTGGCGTTGAGTAGCATTACTCTTAGTTTCTTATCCCTTGTGATACCTATGGAGGTGGGTTTGTCTTTTGAGCCTTGCCTAAAAAAGGCACTATGGGGGAAGCAAGAGCCTTTGCCAATATCCAAAAGCCCAGGTGTGACAGTTGCAAGCCATCCCTAGCGAAGCATCGTGGCTTGTCGAGCATGTCATCCCAGGCTGACAGGAATTGGATCCCCTTTGAATAACACCAATACTTAAGCCAATTGTTGAAATTGATCATCTTGTCTTCATATTGTGGCATCATTCTTGGTGAGGGTAAGATGCTACCCAAGGGCAGGGTCATACCGGCCTGGGCTACATGCTCAGAGAGCTCCTCTATTTCTCTTTTCATGTAGTCCAGGGAGGTACGGCTCAGGTCATTCACACCAGCATGGATAATGACCGAGTCATATTTGTACTTGCCTTGGAGTGACCTGAGTGCTTGTGTTATGTGGCAGATCCTAGCGCCAGACAGGCAGCTCACCGTGACCTTCTCCTTGTTCAGCCTGGTGAGCGGGACATCAGTGTGCCTGATGATAGAGTCACCTATTACAAGTGTACCAGGTGTGTTGTTTATCCTTAAGGGCTGTGACTGTTCGGCACACTGGCTTTGTGAGCTATGTGTTGCATGTGTTTTGTTTTGGGGGAGCAGTTGCTTGCGTGTCTGCTTTGGAGGTCTCTGCTGCTTAGGCAGATTTTTATTTAGAGCCTCTGAGTATGTTTTTGTGTGTTTATGTGTTTGGTTTGCTGTTGTGGTAGGTCTATGTGAGACTGGAATTGTAGTGAATGTGGTTTCCTTCTCCTCCTGACTGGTTACGCCAGTACTGAGTTGAGAGAGCTTAGCCTCCAGTTTGGCTATATGGTTGCATCTCTCACATGTGTTGGAATTTGTTGGGAGGAGGAGAGGGTTGTCTGTGTACATGAGGCAGTTGTAACATTGCCTCAAGATTCCCAGATTCACCAGCTGGAACGGAGAGGAGATTGACAACTGATCTTTGCACATGCTAGAATAGTATTGGGAATTCCTTTATAACTGAAAAAAGGGCCAATGTGGAACAAGGTACTCAAGGGGAGTTTGTGAGGATGTAGTGCTTTTAATGTTTTAGTGCTGACTTATATAATTGCTTTAGTGAGCAAGTGCCAGGTAACTTAAATGCAATGTGTTACAGGTAGCTTAAATGCAAAAATGACAAACAGTAACTTTCTTTCAAGTGAAACAAGGAAATACGTACAGTAAGCAATGCAGATATCACTAGGGTTCCACAGAAGCACTGAGAAGCTGCGTTTTACGTGGAATTAGCATTTCAGGGAAATAACAAGCAAACAAACAACAAGCATACAAACAAAGCTAGATTCAGCAGGCCTGGATCTTGTCTATGCTACAGCAAACAAGGTTTACCAATTTCAGTAAGAAACAGTTCAAATATGCAGGTACTATAAGCCTTTAACCAGAAATTCCCAGCTCAGAAGGGCAGAGTCCAGCCTCTCCTCCCACAAGAGTGCAGCCCACGAACCTTCTTAATGTAAAATAACTGGCCTGAAGCCCAAGTGCTTAAACCAGAACTAATATACTTTTAGAATAACAGACACTGAGCCCTCAATCAGCAGTTCCCAACTTAGAAGGATGTAAGCTACCTGTCCTGCCACCACAGTCCAGGCCACAAACCTTCCTAATGTAAAACAACTGGTCTGAAGCCAAAGTGCTTAATCCAAAAGACTTGGAATGATAGCTACATTTTAATCAAGTTACTACCAAGCAGTAATAAATACAATTGAATACTTTAAAGAATGCCTGAATTAGTGCTCAATTTATACAAACAAAGCTAGATTCAGCAGGCCTGGATCTAGTCAATGCTACAGTAAACAAGTTGTACCAATTTCAGTAAGAAGCAGTTCAAATATGCAGGCACTATAAGCCTTTAACCAGAAATTCCCAGCTCAGAAGGGCAGAGTCCAGCCTCTCCTCCCACAAGAGTGTAGGCCACAACCTTCTTAATGTAAAATAACTGGCCTGAAGCCCAAGTGCTTAAACCAGAACTAATACACTTTTAGAATAACAGACACTGAGCCCTCAATCAGCAGTTTCCATCTTAGAAGGATGTAAGCTACCTGTCCTGCCACCACAGTGCAGGCCACAAACCTTCCTAATGTAAAACAACTGGTCTGAAGCCCAAGTGCTTAATCCAAAAGACTTAGAATGATAGCTACACTTTAATCAAGTTACTACCAAGCAGTAATAAATACAATTGAATACTTTAAAGAATGCCTGAATTAGTGCTCAAGTTATACAAACAAAGCTAGATTCAGCAGGTCTGGATCTAGTCTATGCTACAGCAAGCAAGGTGTACCAATTTCAGTAAGAAGCAATTCGAATATGCAGGCACTATAAGCCTTTAACCAGAAATTCCCAGCTCAGAAGGGCAGAGTCCAGCCTCTCCTCCCACAAGAGTGCAGACCACGAACGCTCTTAATGTCAAATAACTGGCCTGAAGCCCAAGTGCTTAAACCAGAATTAATACACTTTTAGAATAACAGACACTGAGCCCTCAATCAGCAGTTCCTAACTTAGAAGGATGTAACCTACCTGTTTTGCCACTACAGTGCAGACCACATACCTTCTTAATGTAAAACAACTGGTTTGAAGCCCAAGTGCTTAAATTAAAAGGCTTAGAATGAGTTACACCAAGCAGTAATAAATACAATTGAGTACTATTAAGATGACGCAAAAGCAAAATAAAGTAGGAAGAAACACAAATACAGTAAAAGCAGATACATTTTTTTTTTGAGTGAGTACTAGGCTAATGGCCCTGGAGCATTTACAAACTTAGCTCATAGAAGTGCCCTGGCATCATGCTGCCTGATGTTATTTCCCAGTGCCTCTATCAAGTAGAGCCACTGGAGTGATCCCCAGAGTGAACTTTCTATTTCCCATCCACTCATCAAGATTTCTCTTGAAGAGGGCCACTAACTGGTACTATTAATGGCAAACCTGGAGGAAATAGGAGAATAACCACTGATCTACCATCCCTGATGTAAAAGAAACCCACACTCTATTCCAGTCTGTATGCATTAACTCCACTACACCACCCTTCTTTCCAGTAGTTACAGTTGTAAGTTAAATTAAGAGGAACAAGAACTGAAACTTAACAGGAGCCCCAACTCCACTCTTATCCTCATGCCTTAACTGCACAGATACCAATTGTAGGAAAGACCAAGAAGGACAGCTAGTTGATAGACTAACAGATTTTGCATTAGCATGAGTTATTTGAAGGGCATGAAATCTGAAACAGAAATGTTTGACCAAAACTTTTTTTTTTCTAAGTCAACCATGTCATTATTAATGGAAAAACAGTAGAAAGAAGTACTTAATTCCAGTTCTTACCCTGTTTTAAAAGAATTAAAGGACTTCATACTAAATATGTTGTTAGTCACACTACTGATGCTATCTTCTTAATTTACCATCACTACAATGACAGTATAGGTTGTGCATTTTTTTTTATTTTGCAATCTTATCAGATCCTTCTCAGCCAGGCAATGAGGGCTGCCACAGCAAACCGATCATTTGCACTTGTAACCAACCCCCCCTTCCATATGGGTTAAAGACTTCACCACTCATATGTGGCAAGTGACCATTACTCTGGATGCCTCACACTTGCGAAAGGCATACCAGCCACAAAGCCACATACCACCCCGACCTCTGCTAGAATGAGTACTGGGTAATAGCAGCATGTAAGTAACAAACTTAATAGCATGAACAAAAAAGCTGTAAGAGTTGCTGAAGCCTCTAGCAGATATCCAAAACGCACTGGTACTTAACGTATAAGCAGTTTATTTAAAACAAGCAATGTTTTTGTCACTCCACACGAGCAACTTCATCAGAAATAAAAAACATTATACAAATGCAGTCCTGCATTTTATGTAGGAAAAACAGATCGTAAACTAAAGGAGAGAATTTATGAACATATGTATGCTATATCAAAGAATAAAGGAGAAAACGCTTTAGCAAAACACATTAATACCCACACAGGGCATTCTTTTCAATTCTTAGTAATTGACTAGGTTATTTGTGACATCAGAGGAGGACCGACTTCACTAGTTTTTGAATGCCGTGAATTAGTATGGCAACTGTCACTTAATGCATTTTCTTATCCAGGGCTAAATGACAATTGTAATATAACCTGCTTACTTAAGCTCAAGAGCTATTTGAGACAGTAGTATTAGTTTCAAATATATATGTGCGAGGCTGTATTAGTTTTATAATACATCCATCTAGTTATGTTCATTCAGGTTTGTAAAATACATTTTTTGTTACATTTCAATAATTTAGATACAGATATTTATGGTTCTTACACCCTTAATGAAATCCTATAATTGGTTATAGAGACAACTTGGAGTGAGATTTATTTATTTACCTATTTTTGTATAACTATTTAGTGCTCGAGTCATGCCGATAATTTACTGTGTGGTGCTTTAAATTTCTTGGCAAACTTTAACCAGGATTGTCTTAAGAAGTTGATTGGTTACATAATTATGCCGCTTAGAGGTGGATGTTTTAAATACAACTGTATTTGTATAATGGTTTTTATTTCTGATGAAGTTGCTCATGTGGAGTGACGAAAACGTTGCTTGTTTTAAATAAACTGCTTATACGTTAAGTACCAGTGTGGTTTGGATATCTGCTAAAGGCTTCAGCAACTCTTACAGCTTTTTTGTTCGCAATAGCAGCATGTGGCTGAAAGAACACTTCCACTGTGCCCCTTCTGTTATTGCATCCTGCAAAGACTGTGCACAAGCATCTGGTCCCTGCCCCTCAACCTCTTAAAGCAAGTGGGTTGATAGAATAACAGGTTTTGCATTAGGATGGATTTCTGAAAGGTATGATCACCCCAAGTCTGAAACTCAAATGTCTGTCATTATTTTTTTAACTTTAATCTTTAATGATTGTCCAATAAGTTGCAAGAAAAAAACACATTTTTTTTTTGTATTGAAAATGGACTAAAAATATGAAGAAGGAATGTGGACATTCTGCAAAAATCTGTACAGCTGAGAGTTATGATCTGGACAAAACCTGTA
This sequence comes from Protopterus annectens, assembly GCF_019279795.1. Lineage (NCBI taxonomy): Eukaryota > Metazoa > Chordata > Ceratodontiformes > Protopteridae > Protopterus > Protopterus annectens. Next base: position 217,019,927 of record NC_056738.1, read on the forward strand.
GAATAATGAGGTTTTATTTTGGCAATAGCGTAAAATACAATTATTCACAGTATTGTAACTTTGGACTCTCCTCCAGAAACTCCTATTCCCTTAAAATGACTTTCACTGATCACTTGGTGCTGTCCCATGTTAAGTGGCAAATCTAAAATGAAGCCAAATGGAGTTACAACCACGTATACACCATAAAGTAAACTGTCACAGGTGAACCCTTGCTGGGAAATATGAGAGCATTAATGTGCAATAATGACTGGCAGAGTCCTTCATTTCCGGACCGTGGATTTGGAGTCCTAGAACCTAACTAAAAGACTACAGCAAGTTTATTACAGCCTGTCACCAAATCACTCTATCAAGACAAGCATACCCTTTCAGAAGCGGCCATAAATCCCATAAACAGTGTGAAGAAAAGAACCAACCAGAGACAACCTTCCAACATTACTCCACCCAAAAAAGTTAATGTAATAACAGACTTTACACTAGTGTGATCCTCCTAAGGGCATAAAATCTGCCAGCAAATCATTGCTTTATGAAAAATGGACCAAAAGTATGTTTAACAATCTGGACATACTGCAAAAGTCTGTGCAGTCGAGAGGTGTGGGCAGAAAACAATGGTACATACAGCATTTCTTTAGCTTGATGGTTTTTTTTTTTGGTTTTCTTTCTTTCCTTTCATACCTTGTCTGTAGTCTCCGACCATCCCTAGACAACAACATGAAGCTCCACTGTGAATACCCAACCAACATCATGAAGTCCACTGCAAAACGGCCCACTCGGCCCAACCAGGAGGTTATCTCCCAACTCTCCTACAGCTAAGATAGAATAACTCACCGCCAATCAGCTACAACTAATACCCAAGGGTTGATCAAAACCCTCTAACCGCAGCCACAACAATTCATTCATTGAAAAGAAAGTGAAACCTGGGAAGAGAAAGAAAAAAATATTAAATCACTCACCCAGCACTTCCAGGCCCAACTATTACCTGAGGCCTACTCTCTCTATGAAATACCTATAGGTTGTCTCGGATGTTGCACTTGCCTTAGCAAGCTCACACCAAAATCTGATCCCTTACCCAGTTATTCTCACACAAAACCACTTAAGCCCCTCCTTGCACTTACCTCATTTCCTACCAACCCTCACCCTTTCCCAATTTAACCCTTCCATCCCCACCACACTAACTTTTTTCCACTACAGTCTTAAGTTCCATTACTATTCCTACTTGACCCTCACCTGAAGATGTCCCTGGAGAAATTGGTTTGTTCTCAAACCTTATATCTCCTCATCTGTTTCATTCTTCTTATGTACATCTCCATGAATAAATCTGCTTATGCCAACACTCTTTAGTCTTTTAATACAGCCTAAAACAGACATGCAAAACTAGAATAGCATTTTATCTGTCATTGTTCATAGGTTCATAGATTCATAGGTTCATACTAGGCTATCTGCCCTAGGGCATTTATAAGCCTAGCAAGAGTGTGTTTGGCTTTCGCCACCCAATTTAAAATTAATTTTGCTATGCCCTTTTTCGAGGTTAGTATACTGTGCCTTTGTCTAACAGTGACACAGAAGTGATACCCGGGGTAAGCCTACGATTCCCCCCATCCACTCATCAAGATTCCTCTTGAAGAGAGTCAATGAGGGACTCTGCCTAACTTGTCCCAGCCCTGGTCCATCTCAATAACATCTCCCCATATGTATGCCATTTCAAAACATAATAGTCCCTCACATTCCTTTTCACCCAACAACAACTTGCTTTTGCTGATCTATAATCCAAGAAGTCTATGAACAGTAAGTGTATTGAAATGCCTGCTTGGATAGTCATTCATATACCAGTTGTACTAGTTCTCACTGAAACATGGCTTTAACCTGAAATAAAAAAGTAAAGAAATACTACCTCCAGGTTACAATATTTTGAGAGCAGAAAGACAACAAAAAAAGGTGGTGGTGTGTCAATTATCTACAACAATATGCTTGAAATATCTTCCTCTATTCCCTAATCTCCCCTTTTCAGTAATATTGAACTATTTTTCTTTTTCTTAAAAATTAACAGCCACAAAAATGCATGCATTTTTGCTGTATATTTACATCCTCAAAACATCCCTACAATTGAAGATCTTCTTTCTGGGCTCCTACTATAATCCCTCAGGAACCAATGGCCTCCTTGATTTAAACACAGACAGATCCACAATTGTTTGTAATCTCTCCTAAATACCTTAAACCTATGTGGCATTACTCAGCTAATTCAGACTACAACCAGACATACTAAAGGTACTAATGGGACATCTGTTTTAGATTGGATCCTGACTTCAAATTCAGGTAATATAACTGTAGGTGTACTGCCAAATAAATTGACTATCTTCCCCCTTTGCTAAAGGATCCCACATCTACAGCCCTAAAATAATCACTATAACACATCTGAGAACATATCAAAATTTAGTACTGATACTTTTATTACTATCCTGCAGATATTTAACTAGATATACTAAAAATATTCCTACTGTGAAATACCCTACCAGAATTCAACAAAATGTTAAGTATTCTAAATGAACAAGCTCCAGAAAGGCTCTCTTGATACAATAAACAACTGAGGAGAATCAGAGGCAGACTGGCACACATAATAGAAAACGAACAAAACCCAACAAAATATCTACAGACTTTCAGAGAACTTAGAAATTGTACCAAGTGCATATTTAAATAAGACAAGAAAACCTATACAAATATAAGGACCCAACAAAGCAACCATGATTTCTTCTGGTAATCTGCCCATAACGTCTTGAAACCTGGTCATGTTTCCCATCCAACACCTTCCACTGACAGCACAACACATGAAATTGCCTGCAAATTCCATCACCACTTTATACAATCTGTAACAACCTTCATTAATAAAAAATAGAGGTATTCAAATTCCCATTTTTTAGTGAAATTCAAACACTTTCTCTGTCATAAACAGTTCACACTTCCAAAATTAAAAATCTCCTTCATAATTTAAAACAGCTACACTTGCAGCTGACACTCTCCATGCTGAGTATATCAAAATCACTGCATATATTCTTTCACACACCATTTCTATTATAATAAATAGATCCATTTAAAATGATGTCCAAGCAATCTGAAAAATCATTCATCCTACCACCTTATAAAGGTTGCAACTCCACTGACTTCAGCCATTATAGTCCAATAGCTATGCTGTCTTCATTATCTAAAATTATGGAACAATGTTTGTAAAAACAGTTAATTAGGCATCTCACTGAAAATAATCATCTCCTTTCCACTTTCAGGACACATCATAGCACCATCAAAGCTTTTCTTAGCTTCACCAATACCATCATTATTAAAAGAAACCATGACAACCTGTATGATAACTCTCACCCTGGGATTCAAGAAGCTCAGCGCAAGGACGGTTTTAGCCTTGCGCCGAGCATCCTCACTACAGATGGTGCAGCAGTGCCATATGAATATGTATATGGGAGCGCCGCACACTCAACATGCACAGGAAACATGTGCGAGGGCAAGGGGCGTGTACAAGTGCTCTATGGAGGCGTAAACATGCCCCGACACTTGCAAAACCTACTATGCCTACTAGTAGAGCCCGCCCCTAATAGTAAGTCAGTAATTCAGTGTCCATGGATACCGAAATGTATGCTAAGCATACAAGAGTATCCACGAACATTGAAATAAAATCGAAGTAGTAAACACACAAGCACGTAGTGGAATGCTGAGCCCTGTCCCTAGAACTTTCATAATTAGATTCCCTGTGACCCTATTATACATTTGGATTGCTGCAATATCGAAGGTGTAAGCAAAGCTCAGTGTGTTTGCATGTCTCTGTCCTCCGCCGAGTGTAGCTTACACATCATATTCATTCAAATAGAGAAAAACATGCAGAATCCACGTAAATGTCAATAGTGTAGTGTTTAGAGCATCCGCCTAATGAACATGCATTCACAGTTAGAGCCCAGCAATAGCACATATCATTTTCCATTTGGAATCAATGCCATTTTGCTGTAAAACCAACATAAGAATATCTCATGAGATATTTAACTTAAATATCATTCAAGCAAAGTGGCACTGTCATAATGAATAAGGTACTAGTAAGCAGGTGCAAGCACAAATAAGCAGCAGTAAACACATATAAGTACCAGTAAGCAAGTCTGAGTGCACTTGCGCAGGTCTAAGCAGTGCCCAGCATAGGAAATGTATATAAGTATATACAGATATTTATATATATATATATATATATATATATATATATTAAGAAAGAATGATGTAACAGTAAAGCATACAAAAGGAATGAGAAGAGAATCAACACCAACCCCAGTATTATATAGCACTGGCAGCATTTGTCATATCAAGCTGGGCAGGAGTGAACAAAGCACTGCTACGTAGACCACAGGCAGGATATTATCAGTGGGAGTAACATTGTTGATCTGCCAAGTCTACTTTACACACAAGGGTAGTTTCTGGTGGGACGACCCAAAAATTGATAGACAATTTGGCCATCCGACCATTACACAAGCAAGGGCAGGTATGTTCAAGGACTAAATGGTGGGAGAGCCTGAGAATACATGGGTTGGGACAACATATGTGTAGGGCCCCTAACACTCAAGAGAGGGCAATATGTGGAGTTGTTTCATGGCTGCGATAACAAGTGGGCAATGGATGGTATATGTGTATGTTGAACACAGGTGGGGCAGAGGAACTATGGGTATGAAATTATGGAGCCAGGCATGCCAGGGTTGGATGGGCTGGTTTTAACTGGGCCGCCCCATGGAGGTCAGCTAGTTCTTTATAAGTATATATGCATTAACACATGCAGACATCAATATGTAGAAGTACATTCTCTGCAACACATTCATTCCATTTGCAGACATAAATAACATGAATGTGCCCTTGCAAACTTCGACAGTAGATAGAATAATAGGTTGTGCATAAGAGGGATGGGACGAAACTGCTAAAACACAGAAGTGTGTGCAATGTTAGAAGTCAGTGCTGTGCTGCAAAAAATAAAATGTGAGAACTTTCCCACACACGGAATCATTCCTGTGATTTGCCTGCTACGGCAACGCCAATTACTAAACTGGTCTATTTATAAAAGAAATACGCTGAACACGTACATAATTAGGCCTCGTGTGTAACGTGTGCATTACCACATAGTCATACTTTTTAATTTATTGTAGTGTCATGTTAACGGGAGCAAGGATATAATGAAGTATAGATTCTAATCTTGACATAAAAACATGTGAGTCCCATGTGAGACAACCCAAAAATTGCAAATAGTATTATTTTGGTTGCTCATGTCACCAATGTTTGTGGACTAAACATTTGGGAGTTCTGAGGATACTTGGAGTGAGTCAACCAATGGGATGGGTCTATAGGAGTAAGGAGTGGCCAATGTGTAGTGGTGTGGATACACCTCAAATCCAACTGGAGAATGGATGACTGCAGTGTTAGAGAGGTGTTGGGGTGTGTGTTTGGGGAACCAGGAGCCATGGGTATATGGGTATATATGAAAATGAAGCAGCACAGCAATAGTGTATTGGTTAGAGCAACCGTCTAAGGGGCAGACATTCCCGTACCGAATCCCACTGCATCACATACCATTTACCATCGGTAATCGGTACATGAACATATTGCGACATCTGTCCACTGTATAACCTGAAAAATATAATTTAAAAGTTAACTGGAGCGAAGTGTCAGTGTCATAATGAATGAGGCACTAGTAAGAAGGCTCAAGCATATATAAACACCAGTAAGCATGTGTAAGTGCATTTGCGTGGGGTATGCATTGATTTTCAGACACACACACACACACACACACACACACACACACACACACACACACACACACACACACACACACACACACACACATATATATATATATATATATATATATATATATAAATATGTATATATATATATATATATATATATATATATATATATATATATATATATATATATATATATAGATATATATATATATATATATATATATATATATATATATATAGATATATACGCACACATATACATATATATATATATATATATATATATATATATATATATATATATATATATATATATATATATATATATATATATATATATATAAATATATTTATATATATATATATATATATATATATATATATATATATCCACACACATGCACACACACACATATATATATATATATATATATATTTTTTTTATATATATATATATATATATATATATATATATATATATATATATATATATATATGTGTGTGTGTGTGTGTGTGTGTGTGTGTGTGTGTGTGTGTGTGTGTGTGTGTGTCTGTGTGTGTAAAGATATACACATATATACAGCTATGATAGGAAACAGCACACAAGAATGACATATGTTCATAGGCTATGCCAATGGAAGTGAGGGACCCAAGCAAGAATCATGAAACACATAGCATGACCTTCCACCCTTGTTGGACATGGGAAACATACACACCAACAATGTAAAGAGTCCATTGCTCCCCAGACCACAGGCAAGATACAACCAGGGGGGGGTACACAGTGCACCCGTGAATTCTAATCTTGGAACACAGACAGGAGCGTCCCTTGTGGGATACCCCAAAAGTTGGCAAGACCAAAAGAAGGTGATAAACCGAACATTCTGGCTGGGTTGTATACATACTTGGAATACAAGGGTGAGAAAGCCTGATGACCCATGGGTCAAGATAGTTGTATGAAATGGTTCCCGTGAAGTGGAGAGTGGGCAGCGTGTAGTGGTTTGTCCAGAACAGACCAGGACCAGAGTAAGGATGGGTACTGTTGAGGAGGTGCGGGTGTGGGAACTATGGGTAGCTACTTATGGGTCTAGGTGTGCAGGTGTTGGCTGATGTGGGCCTATATGGACAGCCCTAGGGATGTAAGCGAATGTGTTCACTGGGCAGAGGCATCACCCAATGAGCAGCCACACCCACTACGAGTACCACTGCAGCAAAGTGTAATCTATATGACAAGGAACGGAATAACCAGATGTAGATGTATATATGTAGAGGTATGTGTGTGTATATCTACCCATAGTGACATAGAGATAAGCCCCTCCCTCTCCATTGTACAAATGTATACATCCAGAGACATAATACAGATACATACGCACATATAAATATATACATATGCTGACACCCAGAGACCCATATGTCGGTAGATATATATAGACAGAAAAATATAAATATACCTGTATGCATACATATACAGATATATCTGTATATAGTAATGTATATATATATATATATACATATATATATATATATATATATATATATATATATATATATATATATATATATATATATATATATATATATATATTACTGTAAATATACACATGTAATTAGCTACGATATGATACAGTAGTTACGAATTACATATGTTCACAGGCCGTGCATATGGGCGTGAGTGGTCCAAGAAACATACGTGTAACACGTAGCATCAACCCCCCCAACCCCCAGTTAGGCCGGTGAGACATACAGACACACAATATAAGTAAACACACCACTGCTACCCAGACCACTGGCATGATACTACCAGTGGAAGAGACCTGCCAGGTCAAATCTTGAAACATAGACATTGATGTACCTTGTGGGACCCCCAAAAATTAATGATCATCGGAGGCAGTCCCGGTAGTGACTCATCAAACCAGGCTGTAAATGTACATGGACCAGTAGGGTGTGCAAGCCTGATAACCCATGGGTCGACACAATGTATGACATGTGTCCTGACACAGGTAGTGGGCAGTGTGTAGTGGTGTGTTTATACCCCACCTGCACCCACAGTAAGGATGAGTGCTGTAGAGGAGTGGCAGGTGGTGGAACTATGGGTATGCAATTATGTGCCTAGGCGTGCAGGAGTTGGTAGGCGCAGTCATATTAGGACCACCCCGGGATGTAAGTAATATTCCGAAATGGGCATAGCTGATGCCCATACCTCTCAACCCCTAAGAGCAAATCCACTGGACAGGACATAAACCACTGGGAGAACAAATAGGGACCATACCTCTGAACTGTCCTCAATTTCCAGGGACATCCCTGATTTCGACTCAATTTCTAACTATGTCCCACTTAATCCCTCCTAAAACTAGTGACATTTGGAGGAAAGGTGGTGAATTACACATAATGAATAACGACAACAATTAAGAGTTATAAACATCATTTACCTCAGAAAATGTGTATGAATTCATATGCTCTGAGTCTGTCAATGTGTCAAGTTAATAGCTCCAATAATTTAAATGTGTCCCTGATGTTGTTATGCCATGTCCCTGATTCAGTTTGTATTTTTCCCCAATCGTATGAGAGGTCTGATAGGGACATAAAGCACATATTCCATAGACAACATTAGAAAGAGGATAGAATATTAGGTATGCAGTAGCATGACTCGGCTGAAGGATGTGGTTTCCAAAACCCAATTACTTGAATGTATTGAACAGTGTCATTTCCCATGTATTAGCCGGACAGGTGCAGATTGTAAGTGGAACCCACCAATAATATGAATCAAACTCTGGACAGGCCGTGGATTCCGTACAGTCGAACGGCATGCTGTTGCCTAATGGGCAGCCATTCCCAATACTGTAGGCATGTAATCCAATGTAATAGACATCACAAGGTAATATCATAGTCCTCATTCCCACCCAGGGGTGTGAGTGTGAGATGTAAACACCAAATGCAGTGCATTTGCAAGTGCGGGAGCAAGCGGGTGTAAGCCTGTTTGGCCGCCAGTATGCGAGTATTACACTGGTAAAGCAATGTAGATGCTAACTGAGTGTAAGAAACTGTAACCAGAGGTTAACATTGCTTAGGTCTGTGCAAACCCATGCACACCGGCTCACAACTGCTTTAATGTGCCTTAATCACTCCGTATCCAACGGTCTTGTTCTGCCCAGCAACAAAATAAACACCCTCTGCAAGGCTCAAAACTAGGACCCTGCACACACAGCTATTGTGATTTACTACTAAGCCATGGCAGATATATAGACATTGGACCTTATCACAAACATATCATCTAGCGCAGTCATTCAACAGTACAGGAAATATATTCCATCATGAAGATGTATGTGCTTTTATGTCCAGATATAGATACATACATCTATATAGATATATCAGGAACATCCCATGTGACAACAAAGCATTACAAAGGAATGAAAGCGGAAACACCAGCAATGCCTGTATTATGTAGTGGTGTTGTCCTATGCAATATCAAGACTCCCTCAGACAGACATGTGTCATTCATACACGCAAACATTTGTACATTGGCCAAATACATCACTCTGTGCATGTTATTTACATTAGCACATTAGTTCCTGTCCAGTCATTATGTTAGAACAGTACTCTTGCAATGTGCTGTGTGCGACATCATCATCATGATAAAGGTAAATGGGGTAACCATAGAGGGACTGGTAGTGTTGTGTGTACAATGGGTCATCCGCATCATGTGTACCTTGAACCTTTAGGAGGCATGTGCATACTAGGATCGTGTGCCTGAGAGACAGGGGTGAGGACAACTGGAGTATGTTGTGATGCATATTAAAAGGGTTACATGTGTGAAGTGGACACATGTGTGAAATGGATAGCTATGTATGGGGCAAATGTTGTTCTAGGAACCGATTGGCCTTTTGTTTCTGTAGATTGAGAGTGGGATGTGGGGGAAGGAGAGTAGGTATGCTCATGGAGGATAGGTAGGATAGGATGACAGACAAGACAGCATACAGGGTCAGTATATGACACATGTAAGGGGATACACCTCGGAAGGGGAAGGGGTGTTCAGCAGTCACAAGCCCATGAGCCCCCAGATGGAAACAGTGGGATGGAGGTCCCCAGCCATGGACAGCCACCACTGCACCAAAACAGCTGCAAATGTGGCAGTGCTTAGGTCTGTCTAGGAGGGGCAAACTCACCCTGCTAATATGACCCTCTGCCCTCGAGCTGGAGTATCTGGCCTCAAAACCCCTTATTGAGCCCCCAGTGCCACATCTGGGACTGTACAACAGTGGACATGTTACTGTCTGGACCTTCTCCCAGGGGGGCAAGCCCCATCCTCAGTGGTGGTACTACCAGAAGGTGGTACAGAGCCAACAGAGGTGGAGGTCCAAGGCTGGGCCCCAGTTGTACTGGTGCTCATTGTCATGGCCAGCTGAAGTGGGACAAGAGGTTCTCCCGGGACCTCCAAACCCATACAGCCTATAGTGTTGCAGTTTAAACACAGATATGGCTAAGTAATATTCAACAGCATTCAGGATTACTTATAACAGCATGCATAGATATGACCATCAACCCAACACAACAGATGGTATACATTTGCAGAGAGAGCACAACACATGCATATATACCGCATGACATCTGTACAAAGTGTAGAAGATTTGTGACTGCAGCTATGAACCATGGCCCATTGGCATGTCACTGAGACCCCCAGAAAGTATCTGTCATACCAGTGTTTCATGTGACATATGTCCAATCAGGGATGCAATGGCAGTAACTCATCACTATCACCATGTACTGACTGCAATCCTCACACTATGCTCCTGCAGTTCACAGATGTGTGTTGATTGAGTGAGTAACACAGGAAACAAATGGTTCCACACACTGACCAGTCCACAGATGGCCCTACAGATGGGGGTCCCTCACAAACAGAGCACTGTCTTGTCAATTTTAAAACATGCAGAATAGCCATTACCACACACAACTTGTTAAACAGGCAGTAGTCTCAATGAAGCATAACTACACTTACATGCTGTAGTCATGTCTGGCACATCACCCTCCTGTCTTTAGTCTATTTCCCACTGTGTATGTTGTTTGAGGAACATCCAGATATCATCTGTGATGCCGTTTACCAAACACTAGATCCAGGTACCACTCACAGTAACTGTCATGGGTAAACACCAACATGATGTTCCTAGATATTGTACTGTGTTGTTCATGCAATTGGCTATGGGAACATCATCAAAGCTGTTCCACATGCAATAGGTTAGAGGAGGACTGCAATAGGTGCAGAGGCCATCACCTGATCCTAACCATCACTTACAAAACACAAGCTGCTGCTGAGCAGCTGTACACCTCCACATCTACCAGAGAGTGTGTGTGAGGTACAGACAGAGACAAAGTACATCAGAGAAGGGCTTGGAGACTAAAACCTAAGCATCATCTGTCACACACCTACCAGTACAGGGGTTCAAGCCCCTGACTGACTAGTCATTACTATTACAAGTACAAGTACATACTCCATGTGCCACAAAGCTGACATGTTGGTGTGTTGTAAGAACATATATGTGTGCTGGTGAGCCACATCTGCAACAGAGATATAGTAGACATACATTAGGTGTAGCACACATGGCTGTCCACATGAACAGATGTCATTGTCAACACAACCACACTCTCTAATGGACTCACATTGATACTCTTTGCCAGGCCCACAAATACACTTCTAAATTACTTAATTTGCCACACTGCAGTAATGCACAGGTACTACATGCACCACAGGGGATATCCGGAGGTTCTATGGGCTGGGGCATGTGAACATGTTTGACATCTGTCGGCATGCCAATGAGAGTTATATTGGGAGTGACTGAGGTTGGGAGCATCATAACCCACACAAAGACATAAGGTGCAAGTACTGACATGCATGTGTGCTTTGCTTCATGGGTGTGTAGTGGATGGCTGTGCAAGATGGTTGTACAAGGCTGGATGAGGGGTAATCCTTGGAATCACTCCACACAACAATGGTGTGCAGTGTGGTATGGGGTGTAGTGCCTCTAATGTCCCACACAAATGGGTATTGCATGAACTGTTCTGACATCCTGATTACTATTGTGTGTGGCCATTGCTTTGCAATGCATGCCATGTCTGTGTTTGATAGTCCTTGATATGGACATTGCCTGGGGTGTGCACGTCCCACAATAATGTACAATGACATGTACAGGTGTACCTTGTTTGGTTGGCAAATGTGTACACAAACTGTTATCCTCTGATATGCCAATAATGGCCTGGTGTGGCAGGACCTGCTTATAGATAGCAGGTTGACCCTGCACCTGCATTGATAGCATGATACAGGTATTCCCTGGTGTCAGTGGCATCAGTCCATACAGGGCAAATTTGTAAGGCATTGTATGGCGTCTGTGGATCTTATTTGATGGCACCACATATGTTGCAGGCATCCAGTAGGGAACATAGTGAAGGCACATTGTCCACAATTATGTGCTTATTGTACTGCTGTACAGGATGCCATGCCCTCTGCAGCCCACTGCAATCACATCATGCCTGCATCAACGTGCAGGGTACTAGCAACATAGCGGGATATTCTAGGCAAGAGTGTTTGTGTATGACACATGGGTTCAGAACGTATTCCGGGTTATAGTAGGGTTGAATACTTTGTTCACCAGACCTTTTGCCAGATGTAGGGGTACGGCTTGCCAACGCAGTCCCTTGGCTGACTGACATCTGTACTCCTTGTGAGGTGGACATTGTGACATATAATACGGACACCATATAGAAAAACTCCAAAATCCACTCCCGAACATGTCCGGTGGTTACACCCTCACAGCCACCTCAACACGGGCTCTGACAGTCAAACACACCCACACACACATCTACCATATCTTGGAATCAAACTCCTACCTAGCTAGTGTATCACACTACAGTATTACACAGTTACAGCACATGCTACGGAGACTACTGGGTTAAGGCAGTCCCAAAGGTATATTACTAGGTGAGTGACAACAGCAGGATTGCCAAAGGTGGTTATGTGAAATGTAAAGAGTGTGCATACTCTAAAAAGCATTGTGCTTGCCTTAGGCAGACAGTGACACACACTCACACCGTTGGCTTCTCTTGGAATGGAACCCATACCTAACTAGCTTATCACACTACAGCAATATGCAGTTACAGCATGCGCTACAGAGAATATTGGGTTATAGTGTTCTCAGAGGAGCATTTCTAGGTGGGTGACATCAGCAGGATAGCCAAAGGTGGTCATGTGAATTGTAATGAGTGTACATACAATAAAAGGCCTTGTTACTTTCTCAGGCAGACACACACACAGTTGACCTATCTTGGAATAGAACCACTACCTAACTAATTTATCACACCACAGCAATACACAGTTTCCAGCATGCGCTACAGAGAATACGGGATTATAGCATTTCCAGAGGTGTATTTGTAAGTGAGTGACATCAGCAGGATAGCCAAAAGTGGTCATGTGAATTGTAAAGAGTGTGCATACTCTAAAAGGCATTGCTACTTTCTGAGGCAGACAGACACACACAAAATCCGCCTCTCCTGGAATAGAACCCCTACCTTACTAGTCTATCACACTACAGCAATATGCAGTTACAGCATACGCTACAGAGAATACTGGGTTACAGCAATCCTAGAGGTGTATTTCTAGGTGGGTGACATCAACAGGATTGCCATAGGTGGTCATGTGAATTGTAAAGAGGGTGCATACTCTAAAAACATTGTTTCTTTCACAGGTAGGCAGGCAGAGACACACACACACACACACACACACACACACACACACACACACAGCCGACCTGTTTGGGATTAGAACACCTACCAATCTAGTTTAACACACTACAGCATTACGCAGTTACAGAACACGCCATGCAGATCACTGAGTTACAGCAGTCGCAGAGGTGTATTCATAGGTGGGTGACATCAGCAGGATTGCCAAAGAAGGGCATTCCAAGTTGTACATGTCTATTACCTGCATGTACCCGCTTGCTTACTGCCATGAAAACACATGTACACCTGCCTAATGGAGTCCTAATTGTCAGTATTAACAAGGCTTGCAGGTCTTAAACCTTGGACCATGCACATTGAGGTCACTGGATGTACCACTAAGCCATCTGTGTTGCATACATGTTGCATGGAGTCTATGATGCACATCCTACTACAGGTATTCCACAGTACTGAAAACAAATGGGACAGTCATTTTGTGTACATATGTACAGTACCCTTGAATGTACTGTACTCTGTGAAACAACACATACAAGTCTACTTCTGTACAACTGTCATAATATATATATATATATATATATATATATATATATATATATATATATATATATATATATATATATATATATACACCTACGGGATGTGTACACACACATATATGTATGCACATACACAGACACAGCCATAGCTATATATATAGATATACACACACACACACACACACACACACACACACACACACACACACACACACACACACACACACACACACACGTCTGAACACCCTTTGTGACACAGAAGGGTTCCAAATGAACTGACATGTACACAAAACAGAGGCACCTCTTGTGTTATAACGTTTAAATCATAAGCAGTTCACCAGAGAAGGGATGGTTGTTGTGTATGTGGAGTTTGGGGTGGGGAATGATGGCTAATGTAATCTACCACGGGGATTGTGGAGTTAGGGTGGGGGAATGATGGGTATGGACTTACACCCCAGCAACCACATCTGTGTTACTGCTTGACAGTGGCACAGGAAAATAACATTCCCAACTGTAGTCGTGCATGACTGTGTATTCTTTACCATTCCTAACTATGTAATACTTTGTAGACATGGGTCACCACAGATGGCTACCATGGTGCGCTGAAAGACATTACACATGTGTATGCCTGGCTGCAGGGTAGTCACACACGCAAACACACACACATTTGCCAGTATTGTGCATACACATCTTGCCTATGTAAAGGTAACTAGTACAGTGGTATGCAGTTGGGGTATGTGCCACAGATCACATACAATTACACTTACTCTGATTCCAGTTCTGAGCTGGGTGACATCACAGGACCGATTACTTGCAGTGAGGAGGGGGGAAGAGAGAGGTTTAGCAGTTGACAAGGATAAATGCCAGTGAACAAGGAGGTTTCTCTTTGGAATGCAGCAAAACCCACTGTCATGACAGGATGCAGACACAAAATGCACACAAAACCACTTGCTGACACACACACTCAGTCATTTGCTGTTACAGAGACAAATACACGCACACAGTTGCCAGTGGTGGGAATCAGAACTCCTGCCTATCTACAGATCACTATTACAGTGCTACACAGTTACAAGATGCGTCACAGAAACTACACATTCCAAGGCAGTCAAACTACCCTTCTAAGATTGAGGCCAACAACAGGGAGACTGACCGTCATGAAGTACATAGCTGCAGACCTGTGTGTTTAAAGTAGGTGTCCATTACAACCTGTATGGACAAACAAGACACATCATCTGCAGGTAGGCCTGAGAGGTATAGTTGTAGCACAACAAGAACCTGAACTGGTGTATGTCCATCGGTGGAATGGACAACTACTATCACTATACAGGGTTAGAGTGGGCATGCTCATACACTTGGTAGCACAGGGCCGTTTGGGCTGCACTATGACTACAACTACACAAGGTTAAACTGGGCATGCTCATACACTTAATAACAAAGGGCTTGTTGGATGCACTGACATATTACACAAGGTGGCAGTGGGTACGCTCATACACTTAGTAGCACAGGGCTGTTTGGGAAGCACTCCGATTCTAACCACTGAAGGCCAGACTGTGCATGCTCAAACACTTACATGTACAGAACACATTGTAATGGACTCCTATTGTAAACACACAGGTTTACAGCTAGGTACATCTTACCTGTCAGTATATATGCACATCATACTGGTTTACTACCTGATACCTGTATGTGGCCCATAAATGATATGTCTGTGCCTGTGCTGTGTGATACACATGCATGCATGTACATGAAGTACGGACATATATATGTTACGTATACACATTCATGCATGTGTGGACGTGACAGACAATAGGTTACCTGGGTCGCACCGGTGGATGCTACCTACAGCATGTGTCACACACATTGCCGCCCTGAAAGGCATACATTGACAGCAGGTTGTGGACAGTGGCAGTATATGTGAAACAGTGGCATGAGCAAGCATAATGTGTGAGCCACCTTGTGTAATGGTACTAAGGTGCAGGTGTGAAGATGACCTCTCCCGGCTGGGTTAGTAATTGTCATTATTAGCAGGACTGCTACCCTAAGTATATCTCACATTGGTCATATGCACAAGTTCTGCTGCTGTCCGTCACCTTACATGAGGCATTTGCTACCAAGCACATTAATGCCACATGCAGTGATGTCATGATATGAGTGGAAAGTGTAGACCAAAACAATGAGCCAATGTCCTGCTGTTATTATGAGGTTGTCCAGTGTCTGTCATTCCAGGCTGTCATGAACGAACGACGAGCCTTCAACACATAGCATGCATCCATGTTACACGTGCTTGTGGATAATACCTAGGTCGCATTTACCCATATAGCTGCATTCCAAAGCAAATGCCCTACACCGAGAAGTAACACCCTGACACCTACATGCCAATTGCATTGGATGCTTATGCTAACCAGTGCTAGATGTGTGGCTTTAGTAATCCATATGCTCAGTGTTGAACCTACAATGGGGAATACTAACATCAGTGCAGTGAGGAACACCTGGCTGAAGGCTCTGTAGTGCACAATTGCACTACCACCATATAACTCAGATCCAGACACGTGGGCCATAACAGTGGTATGGACCATTCCAGGTGGTGGTGTACACATATTCATAAAGGCTACTCACATGTAAAGACCACTACTCTGGCATAACATATTACAGATGAGTCAGGTACAGGTGATAGTGGAAAATGCTGCATTCTAGGATGTATCCTCATATACATCCACCACCTTGTTCCCAGACTACCAACACACATCCATATGTGGTATGACATAGTATGGTAGACCACCAGATAACCCAAAATTGGTGGATTGTACCTAGGCCTAAATCAACTGTGCAAAGTATTCATGTACAGACACAGCTGCATAATGTGTTATGCAATGCAATAATACCACTGTTTGTAACCAGCTCAGTTGTACACATACCAGGGTCACTCGGATGTCAGCATTAACACGTTTGACTGTTGCTGTACACCAGTAAACAACAACCTCATGGATGGATATGACCTAACTGTACCTGCCCTGGATATGTACATTCCACTCTCATACAACATAAATGACATTGCAATAGGTTCATAGGTTAGTACTAAGCTAACTGCCCTTGCAAGCCATTTTAAGCCTAGCCAATTATCCCTTGTGAGACTCAAACTCTGCACCTTGTGTTTGTAAGGCAAGCACATTAACCATTAGGCCACCCTCCAGTGCTTAGGCCACCCTCCAGTGCTTTCGTTATCCTTTCTACATACACGTGGCTACAGTCATTACACACATGCACATGGGAGATAGTATGCTAACAGTACATATGGTTTGACATCTATATTGACAGAGGTAATATTCCCTCTCTACTAGTCACCCATGACACCTATCATATCATACAACACCCCATCTAACATGTATGTCTTTAGACATGTCCACCTAATGCAATGCCTACAAACATACCCAAATAACAGGACCATAGGAACTACACAAAGCCTGTATTGACAGACTCAGGGAAATCCAGCTCTGCTCTGTATGTTCCTGAGTACTCACAGGTGATATGTTCATGACATGTACAGCAATGTGTGGCCACAGCTCCTACATATACCCCATGTCAACAATTGCATGCCATGCATGCTGTGTGCTGTCTGGACATTAGCCTTAGTACCACAATAGCCAGTACATGCTGGGGTGAGATGTGTACAAGCCACAGACCTCGCACATGCTTGAATGATTGTACTGCCTAGCTCTAACAGAACACATTGCTGGCACTTTTCCAGTAAACATGAGTTGTGTGTGTCAAATATGATGTGCTCAGTGTTAACAATTACAGTACCCTGGCTTCACCATGGCACTGTCAAGCAACAGTTTGTAGGCATGAAATGGAATAATGCTGTGTGTGTCTCGCTGATACGTGCTGTTGTAATATATTTACACATGGCTACTCGGTGAAAGTGGTGGTGTCCTACCAGTACATGAATACAACATCCATTATGGTGTAATGCTCAGCTATGTTTCACACATGGCGTGGAGAAAGTGTGGAATGTATCCTCTTGACCTGCTAGTGCACTTACTGATGTAGACCGCATATGTGTACATGTATTGATGTTTGTGTAGATTCCATGTGTGTGCAGTGTCTGATGTCTGAAGGTGACTGTTGTCTTTGCACATCATGCTGTTGCAATACAGCCTCAACATTGCCAACTGTATATGGTGATATACTCTAAGTACAGTAAGCAGTACATGAGGTATGGACAGATGTTTGGGCATGACTACTAAGTGGTGGGGCTTCTTTGCAGATGAATGATTACTGAGGACAGCTCACTGGTGTGTTACAACCAGTCCTACAATAACCTGTGTAACTGCTAAGGTCAGGTTTTGTTAATTGAAGTGGAAGACAGACAATGTAGAATGCTGTAAGGGTGACACTGAAGGCAAACCTCATGACACCTTTAACAGTAATAGCCCCCTGTGCATATATTGTGCTTATATCAGCACAGTTGTCAAAGGAAAGAGTCAGTAAGTATTGTACCAGATGCAATAGTGCTGTACTTCTGTAGTACCTATCATGAGATAGGCAGGTGTTTGATTCACAGTACTGGCACATGTGGGTGTGTGTGTCCATATATGTCAAGTATGGTTGGAAATACATCCCACATGTTATCACTCTCCTGAACACTGTCGTTGACACCAGTACAGAGTGAAGTGTAGAAATAAAGGCATAGGCAGGTGGTTAAACCTCACACATGTAAAGTGTATGTGTGTGATATAGGTGTATATCTCTGTGAATGCCACAGTGTGTGTGTGTGTGTGTGTGTGTGTGTGTGTGTGTGTGTGTGTGTGTGTGTGTGTGTGTGTGTGTGTGTGTGTGTGTGTGTGTGTGTGTGTGTGTGTGTGTGGCTGTCCGTGTGTATGGCTGTCCTGTTCCTGGAGTGAGACTGTATTTTACCATAATGAAATGTTAATGCCCCCTCCCCCATCCACTCAATGCAATCTAGCATCCCTGTTGATATCATCAATCATTGATGGGCTTTCTAACCTCCTGTTAACATGTACACCCTGACCTGTTGTTACAAAGCCTACTGATGGACCGCCCCTCCCCACATACACTCACTGCACTGGAGTATCCCTGTCAATGTCCTCGATCTTAGGCCATTCCAACTACCTGTACATGTGTAATCTCTGTGGCGCATCTTGTAATTGCATAGTACTATAATGATGGTATGCACATAAGCAGGGGTTCTCATCCAAGCACTAGCAACTGTGTGTGTGTCTGTCAGAGTGTGTGTTACTGTGTCTGTGAATCCCTGAGTGTGTGGGTGTGTGTCTGTGTTTGCATGCTTTCATGGCAGTGGGAATAACCGCTTCCCAATGAGAAGCCACTATTTCCACTGGCCTTTACCCTTGTCATCCAACATACCACTCTTTTACCACCTCCGTGCTCCAGGTAACTATACCTGTGATGTCACCCACTATGGATGTGACGGCTCTGAACACAGTAGATTACTACACAGCTATCATGCTCTTGGATCATTAGAACAGTAAACATAATTGAAACATGGGAGAATATAACTGTGATGTGGAAGCTACAAAGTGCATGCAGGTATTGTCGTGCTGCCCTGTGGTTAGTCATCATGTACATGTGGGGCACCCACAAACACTGACATTCCCCAGCATATGCAGCTACACCTGAAAGAGGAAGGCAGAACATCAAGATCAACATGCTGTTAGTGTTGTTACACATGATACATACTGTCAAATGCATTATAAAACTGTAATACATGGTATGTCTGCTGCCTGTCAACACTCCTCAACAA
Source organism: Protopterus annectens (assembly GCF_019279795.1). Lineage (NCBI taxonomy): Eukaryota > Metazoa > Chordata > Ceratodontiformes > Protopteridae > Protopterus > Protopterus annectens. The sequence goes on from NC_056738.1 coordinate 217,039,732, forward strand.
TATTAATCTACAATTTTGTTCACTCTGTGCATCAGACCATATGAACATGTCCCTGCTCCGATGGTGTGGATGACAGGGATGTGGCACAGGCATCATCATATGGACAGGGTGATAATGTTTGCCAGAGGCCTAGGCTGTGCCATTGGATGACATCATGTGTGTGTGTGTGTTATGGCCTGTGATATCATTGGGCATGTGTGGATGTTATGCATATGTGTGTTGAGGTGCCCTACATTTGTTTCCAGTGTGTGTATATATGCATGCACACAGGTCTGGCATGTGGCTGGCCTACACAGGGGTATTAATGACAGCTGCAGACTGCACAAGGTAGGTTTAACAGTTCATGATGTCTGGCCATGGCCATGTGATCTGCGCCTGCCAGTGGTTGCATGGGCACTACCAGGCAGAGATCCAGATTGGGTACTGTCTGATGATACATGTCCACTGGAATCGTGTCCCTGTTAGGACCATCCAGGACCACGTGCACGTGGCCTGCTGTGGCCTGGTGTGGACTGCACAGCACCAGCTGCACTGCTGCTGCTACCGCCACTAAGGGAGGGGGCATGTGCAGTAGCATCTTGTTGTAGACCTTCAACAGGTGATGTAGCTCACCTATGTCCACGTGCCTGACACCTCACTCCCACCAGATGTTCCAGCACAGACATTCCACGCTCAAGGATTGACATGCCATGGTCAAGGACTCCCACCATGTCACCCAATCATCTATCCAAAACATTTGCAAGATGATGGTGAGCATTTGCAAGTGCCTGGATGTTGTCAGTTAATAAACGGACAGCAGCCCTCTGAAGCCTCAGACCTTTTCTGTTGTGCCATTCAGCATGTGCATGTGCCTCCATTACAGCCCGAAACATGCATCTGGTGACTCCAGGTGATGTGCTTTGTCTCGCAGGGGCATGTTGACCAGTGGTCCTCCTACGAGCAGCGATGGGCACATTTTCC
>NC_056738.1:217041191-217046191 GCF_019279795.1 Protopterus annectens
CTGTTTACTACCTCCCGGCTTTTGTTTTCTGCAGTCTGTTGTGCCGGTGTTTTCCTAGACTGTACAGCTGTGTAACATCCTGCCATGTATTGCCTGTGTTGCACATGTGTAACACACGGGACAATAGCTAGCCTGATGGTATTTGCAGGGTTGGATATCAACTATAGAATGTATGGTCATAGTGATCTAGTAGGCTATATCCCCTGGGCCATTTATGAGCCTAGGCAGACAGGTTACCTAGCTGTAGGCAACAGACAGGTATGTTTCAGTGGCCAGTTCAAGCAGTGCCACATAACTGATACACATGGTTACTGATATATTTGGCGTGCGGTCATCACACCATGTCACAGAGAGGGACAATGTGCAGCTTCGCTGAACAGGGATGCATAGTATGGCAAGAGTATGTTAAGTGTATGGGACAGAGATCTGTCAGGCATGTTGTGATCCTTGTACTAGAAAGGTGGATGTCCATGGTGTATGTGTTTATTTGGGATCAGGATGTGTTAAGTGTAGCATGTCCAACACCTCTGGGTTGGACATGGCTTTATTCAGGGTAGGCTGCATGCTACATAGTGCAGCTAAGGATTTGGAAGGGCAGTGTTGGCCATCTACACATGGGCAATAACCCTTAAAGGAAATATGTGATCTATTATGGGTCACATGGGTGTTGAGTATGGCTGAGCAGCTATCTCTATATTCCTGGATGGCACCCTGTCATGATTTGGGGTGCCACATATGACTACCTGTCTTTTGTGGTGAAGTAACTATCAAAGGAAAGTACTGTCCAACTGCATCCCATACACACAGTTGCCATTATGTTGACTGCTGCCTAGGTGGTAGTTAATGGGTACAGGGTTTGTAACATAGGGGATGACAATGCAATACTTAGCTGTCTGATTGTGGCCATACATCACACACCACACATCTGGCACACTAAGGCCCTTCTGTATGTTGAACGCAGCACACATTGAATCGATTATTGCTCCTAGTTCGTAGTCATTTGCAAACATCAATAGGCTGATGCCTTCTGTGTTAGTCTGTGTGGTATAGATAACAAAGAGGGGGATTACCAGGAATGACCCCTGTATTACTGTGGCTGGCACTGGTTTGATGTGCGTGTATTAGTCAGACACCTTCCGTAGTGTTTGTTCTGCCAGCAGTCCAGTTGCCAACTACTCCTGTGACATAGGAATATACACCTAATTTACTGAGTGTAGCTGGAACACAGTATGGGTGATGGTGTCCTACAACCTGGCAAGGTGATGATATGCAGTGTGAAGCAACCCTACTGTCATCTACATCTGTACCGAGTACATCAAATACGTTGCTCACGGTTCATGGCCATACAGACCAGACTCAGCAGGGTAGTTGTGCACTATACCCCATTATCAATGGTGTCTCCCCATTTGTGGGGTGTGATAACAGTTGCTGTGCACCATTCGGTGTGTACACAGTCTGACATGGAGCTATGATTGAACATGATGTGTATGTGGATAGCTGAATGTTCTTACATTTGTGTAGGATACACCCTGAGATGTTAACAGGTCCCATGAAAGCTGTATGTATGGCTTTAGAGAATGCAGCTTGTGCCTGCATAGTCGTTAGTACAGGGGCTCTGTAGTGTACATGCATATATTACTAAGTGTACCTGTTGGGGGGAGGTGGGAGTAGGTTTAGGTTCTCCGAGACCCTATCTGAATGAACGGGTGCTATTTCTGTAGGTGCAGTACTTCCCATGCCATAGTGCTGTGCAGCACGGCAGGTCTTGTCATTGCCATTACGATTAATGACACAGCTATAGAATGCTCTGTGCTTGGCCTCATAATATTTGGCTGATAGTTTCACAGTAGCTTTGCGTAGTTTTATATGGAGTATCTGCATCTTACTGACGCTGACCAGATATCACCTACACTCATGTGTGTTCAGTGTTGCAACAGTTACTACCTTCTGTGGTACAGTTTAAAGCATGGTACCACCAGTTTGCCTTCTTGTTTGTGTTAGGTTGAATCCTGGTTCTGTTTCAATGGCACAATCACTGCACATATGTGACTACTTAAGGTTCATTTGTGTAGGATTAAGCATTTGCACATGCATTGTCCATCTGCATGGGTGCCATGACACTCACCACTCTGCTCTTAGGAAACCTAACATTGATTTTGGAGACTAACTATGTGTAGCATACTGTTTGCCCTGTTTGTGTGACTACAGTGATACAGGTCAGTGGGTTTGATGGAATCCAACATGCATTGAGCACAGGTGTTGGTACATGAGGAGTCTTCCCAGTTCATAATGGAATAGTTGAGAGTAACCATTATTATGGCACTATCTCAGACCTAATCTTCCCCATTACAGTACATTATGACAGTTGGGAAGTCCGCAGCCTGGTGGGTGATCTGTCTCAAGGTGCATTTTGAATTCCACTTTGGCACAAAGGTAGTTGTTCAGCATAATGCATCTGATGTTATGCAAGTGCAATTAGCGTGGGGGTGTACATATCCTTCAGTGTGTGTGTTCCAATAAAGGTAATGGGCAAAAGGTGATGTATGTGTTATAACATGATCATGCAGTTGTGCTCCCCGGAGCATTGAAACATGTCTCAGCCACTGCACAGATATGTTCTCCATGTTAGGGATTGACATATGTGTGTCCGTATAGTGTTTCTGACATGTATCATTGTGTAGCGAGACCCACAGTTTATTGCTTGGCTGTCCCTGTAACAGCAGTGGACCCTCACTTGAACCCTGCATGATGAAGTCACTATAGGTGAAGCATGATCCCTAGGCAGTATCCAGATTCCCAGGGGTGACAGGTGCAGGCCCTGTCTTCCAAAGCATCATGGTCTGTCAATCATGTTATCCCAAGATGACAGATACTGCATACCCTTTGATATGCACCACTACACTAGACAATTGTGGAATACAATCCTTTTCTCCCTGTACTGCAGTATCATTCTGGCCAATGGCAGAATGCTACCCAGGCCTTGGGACATACCACTATGGGCTACAAGACCTGACAGTTCCTACATGTGTTTCCATGCAGTCCAGGCTACTGCATCACAGCTCCTGCACAACAACATGGAATATACCAGAGTCATGTGTATAGTTCAAAAGGTGGTCTGAATGTATGAGTACGTGGCTAATCATGGCAGACAGGCAGCTGACAGTATATGTGCCCTGGTATAGGTTGGTGTGTAACATAGTGCTAGAGTTTGCATTCACAAATGAGTACTGTTGGGCATGTTTCCAGTCACGTGTTCAGAGGTGTGGCACAATTATGCAAACTATGTCATACAGTTTGTGTATTTTGGTGTCTGTCTCTTCCTGCTTGGGGGGGGTCACTTGTTTGGCCAGATACTTAGACGTGTCTGTGAATGTGTGTGATTTCTGGTAGTGTGTGTCAGTGTCTTTACTGTGTTCAGATAAGGGTATGTGTTGGTTGTGTTGATGAGCTGCATGTGTTAACCTACACCTCATGACTGTCCAGTCCAGTCATGGCTGTAGTCTGGGCTGCCTTCCAGCTTACCCCTGTAGCTGCATCACAAACAATGTGTGGGGCATGGTGTTAGGTTGATCTGGCAGTGTACAAGGCATAGAGATTACATTCCCCCAGGATGGCCATATACACAAAGCTGACATTAGGAAACACCAGTAGCTGACTAGTGGACATGCCTGTATGAGCAGTCAGTATTACAAGTACCAAGTACTGTATTTAGTTTACATATTGCCTATGAAGTTGTTTTAGACAGTGATGCTCACATGTAAATATTTGTGTTATGGACGTGACAACACTGGCTATTACAGAAACATTGTAGCTACCTTTAGCAGCAATACTCCTCTGAGGAGCACATCACATCCTGATAGTTGGTTACAGATGATGCAAGTGTCCTCAGGTCTGTTTCCTTCTCTGGGTAATTACTCACATATCCACCAGGACCATGAGCTCTGTTGGGCACAGACACCCACTCTCCAAACAGAGTCATGTATCAATAGACTCTGATGCCACTATCAACATAATCAGGATATAGTCAGATAGTGTGAGCCATCACCTATGATGCAGCTATTACACATGGGCAGCTGTCTCCTACATCTTACACTCCTACTACAGATGTTACACTTGAGTTAAAGATGATATGTAACCTGTTTCATTACCAGTGCTGTGCACTACCTTACATACAGAATGTGCAGGCAGCTGTTAGGTTAGCAATGAGAGGTTGGGCTACACAAACCTGGTAGTTCAACCAGTGTGTCTGTACTCTCAATATCCACTCTATGTAGGTGTGCACATAGTCATTTGGCCCAGCCCTGTAACAAGGGTCACTACACATTTGCATAACATGTACACATGCACAGCAGTTATTACTTGCAAACGATAGTAGTGAGGTGAATATTACATGTGCTATGTGCATAGTTAGTTACCTGGCTCTTCCAATTATATTTGCTATCATGCTGCTAACCTGTCAGATGAATACAAATGCTATGTATCCTGTCATTGAGTATTGTAATTGCCAATAGACATAACTACTGTTTGCATAACATAACAGAACAGCTATGTAGAATAAAATACAGATCTGCATAGAATACTGTACATTACACAGTTATTGGCACAATATCCCACAATGCACACCATATTTGCACGGTAAGCCCACCTTTAACATGTTCATCTTACTTATACACCGATACATATGTCAACTGTTGCAATATATCGACATATATTATCCCCTGTTATAGCACATACTTGTTGGACCAATCCTGACACTGACAGTGGCTGGAGGTGAATTGGTGGGTTCCAGACCAGTATCATCCCTTGTAGTGTTTGTGGAGTGTGCCATGTGACCTACAGCAGTACACACATAGAATACTACAAGCATTACTACTACTCAATAATACATTGCTACAAGATAACTATTTCCAGTATATGCATTGATTACACTGTAATTCTTACAGTACAGGGACTACATACACAACATACTACATGTTATACATACCTTCTTAGTAATCAGA
>NC_056738.1:217051191-217061191 GCF_019279795.1 Protopterus annectens
CAAAATCTATATCCAAGCTAGTCATTCGAGAGCCCCTAACAAATTGCCCCTTTACTATGTGTCTTTTACAATGTTAAGGGTGGGCGCTATCATAGTGTAGGAAGGAATTACAAAAAGTACTTTTTCGAAAGACTTTAGTTTCAAATTTTTGATTTATCTTATATATCTCCACATCTAGATATTGCAAACAATCATGGGTGATGTTATAAGTAAATATCAAGAAGCTAGTGGTGTTATTTAAATAATCCATAAATTCCATAAATTTTTCCTGTCCACCAGTCCAGAAAATAACTATACCATCTAAAAATCTGCGGTATAAAATCCAGAATTTCTGGAATTTAGAATTTAAAATAAATTTCTCCTCCCATTTGGATAACACAATATTTGTATACGTGGGAGCGCATGCTGCACCCATAGACACACCTTGTGTTTGCTGAAAGAATTCACCATTGAAAATCAGGAAATTGTATTTAAGTATTATTTCCATAAGGCCTATACTAACTATTTTTTCATTTTGTGTCAGCTCTTTATCCTGAAATATAGTTTCTTCAAACAATTGCACACCTTTATTGTATGGTATACTTGAAAACAAATCCACTATATCAATGGTGACAAACAATAAGTTGTCCATATACATCTCAGTTGTGAGTTCTTTTAGTAAATCCCAGGAGTCTTTAAGAATAGCTCTATTATTTACCCATATGTGCTTGGTTTTTAAATCTACATATTTTGCCAATGGTAAAGTTTTAGAACTATCCGCAGAAACAATTGGTCTGAGGGGTGGATCTGTTGGATTTTTATGAATTTTAGGTATGCCAAAGATAATAGGTATCTTTGGCTTTCCCACATATAAAAACTTAAAGATAGAATCATCTATAACTTTTTCATATACCATGTCTTGGAAATGCAAGCATATTTCTTTTTATCCCTTAATATTAAATTCATCTTTCCTTCATAATATATATTCTCCATGATCACAATACCCCCTCCCTTATCAGGTTTCATAATTCTAACCTGGTGGTTGCATCTTAACTAATTTAATACCTCAGTTTCTTCCTTGTTAAGGTTATAAGAATATTTATTTTTATCCTGTAATTTTCTAACTTCGTTCTCAAGTATTACTTCAAAATTCTTTAATTGAGGGTGTAAAGGTGGATTAAATGTAGATTTTCTTACAAGTCCTTGATTTACTCTATTAATTTTCTTAATATTGTTTCTCGAGGCATAAACCTCCAAATTAATCTTTCTCACAAATAGTTTGCTATCAAGCAATGTCTTAGTGAGGTTTCCTTTAATATAGTGTATACATTTTAACCCTTTACTAAGCAATTTAAAATGCTCCTTGGTTAGTGGTATACTACTAAAATTGTAAATATAAAATCCTTGATATGTATTTTTAAAACTTTCCACAGAAATTTCTTCTTGTTTGTCACATGTCACACAGAGTAGGGGTAAAACATTCTAAAATCTCCCTCTCCCTCTTCTACCCCCCCATTTGAAAATTTCCTCTATTTACACCCTTTTGGTTATAAACTTGTTCGGCTCCTCTCAAGGGTGGAAGTTCTGTGTCATATTCCATATCATTCCATTCGTTTGTCTTGTTATAATTATTACTCCTCTTCCCCCTTGTGTTAGTACCATACATGTCCCACTTGGTATAGGGTGGCTTGGGATAACTAGTTTTACTTTCATACTCTTGTATATCCCTATTTAACTTACCCATCTTACGTTGAATTAAATCATCACACTTATTATCTATATCTTTTCTTATTTTAAAATACTTATCACTTTCTTCTTTGTTACCAAAAATCAGGTCTTCCTTAATAAATATATCTAGTTCCTCTATTTCTTTTTTAAGTGTTTCTTGCTTTCTATCATTTTCTTTAATAATAAGTTTCAACACTTCCAGCCCACATTTGTTAAAAACTTTAAGTAAACTCTCATGAAAATCAGAGCCCACTTGGACGTTATTCGGGTATTTATATACCCTAAGTCCTTTTGGTACAATTTCTCTACTCAAACATTCTCTTAAATAAGCATTTTCAATACTATACGTTCTATATTTAGTCATCATTTTAGTTAAATTATCCAGTTTAACAACGTAAGAGTCACCATTTGGTTGCCCACAAAACACATTATTGTCCATTTTAAAATAAAAGTCTCTCTGTAACCATTCATTCGTAGTTTTCACATTTGTTTTAACAGTACCTGTAGGTGCTAGCGTAGAAGTAAGCGTTTTGGGTCTAGCACCTAAGTCCATAAATGAATCCTTTTTTGCCTCCTCGCCCTCCATTTCCGTTTCAAAAATCTTCGGTGTGGCTGCTGGGTTGAACGGACTATATAACAAATGTAATGTGAGACAATGCATTACAATCTTACCTACATTAGGCATAGCCCCTCGCTGACACACTTCAAGGGAAACCTTGTTGTGTGAATGGGTAACAGACTATACACCCCTGGGATCATGTGTCCCAGAACCATACAGCCAGGGGGTGGGGGAACCTGTCCAGTTTGATAGCTGCGAGACCTGTTGGGAGAATTGAATGGTGTTGAATTGTCACATTAACATGCCCTCTTTAGATCACTAAGTGCCCCTATCACTCTCCACAACCCCAGTCTTCAACAGCTTCCAGCAACTCTGCCTGGAATTGCTTCATTGGCTATGCTTGACAGAGGCTCAGTTACTTCATCAGTGATGAAGGGAAAGCCAAAATAATATAGCTATTTTTCTAATTGCACTTGGGCTGATAAGTAGTAGGCTATCTGTGAACCTCTAACGTGCAGGCCATCACAGCCATAATATGTGAATAAACAGACTTTCAGATCAGAATATACAGTGAGAAATCACCGTGTAGTCAGGAAACAGTTGAGTACAGCAAGAACATATAGAACACTGATACTTAGTCACTCCAAAAGCCTATCTTGGAAGCTAGATGACTTGTATAAGTTTAAGGGCTTTCTATTGCTTACCAGTAGGTTAACTACAGGGGAGATGAAAAACAAGCACAATTGGGGAACATGCATGCAATGATACCATACCAGCCTATGTATCAGCCTAAGGCTTTGGAATACTGGCCAAGGCTATTGGCGCCCCCATGGTGCCTTATTTAGGAGAGTCACGAAGGTGATTACCAGCTCCATAAATAGCACAATAGCAGATTCAATGAGAATTATGCTACTCAACACCAGGGGTTGTGATCACAACATGCATGCACTCACAGCACTCCTCAGGATGGACAACATCAACATCTGTGTATTAACTGAAATCTGTCTTAAGGCTCCTGACAGCACACCAGCACTACCAGACTACAACCCATACCACACATTTCAGCCACAAAACATGGACTGAGAGACATGGAGGAGCTGAATCCATATTCATCAGGGATACCTAAACCTCCAGGTTAGTGGGGCAGCATGATACCTCTGTGATTATCCATGTGCAGCTAACATCAGCCACAACTGCAATGTAAACTGTGGCCTGCTATGGATCACACCCCACGACCCAGGACCTCCACTCTACCTACCTGGAGACAGTGGTGAACATGACAGTCCTGATGCACACTCTGGCATTGGGCGATGTCAACTATCATACCATTAACTGGGAAACTTACTCCAGTACTCACTTCCAGGCCCAGCACTTCCTGGAAGTTATCAACTTCCCTAACGTGGGGTGGAAACTACTAGAAGTGGTCATCACCAACATGGGCAACAGGTGCACCACAGCGGAGGTTAACCAGTCACTGGTTAGATCTGGCCATGAACTATTCACTGTTTCCACACCCAAGCATCTCCCCCACCCATAGATACCACAGTGTATACCTTTCCTAAAGCTAAATTTACACTACTAGAGACAGGAATGGGGGGGATTTCACAGCCCCAACACTAAGGGGAAACACTGCTCAAGATACAGACAGATTTACAAATGCAGTCTATAAGCACCTACATGGATGTATGGATGGTGCCATCACTGGTAAACCAAGACTCACTCCTCCTAGACAAGGACACCAGTCTGGTGGACCTCTGCAATAAACAGGCTATGCTACAGAAGTAGGACAGTGTTCCAGACACACAACAAATCCCATGAAGGGCAGACATCCGTGACCACTATTAGTATGATACGTAGGTCCCTCATGACCTCATCCAAGGCTAACATCAGCAGGAGAATACGCAAGCATTCAAAAGATAACCACAAAGCCTTCTTTGGCTATGTCAAGGATCTATGTGGTGACACACACATTTGCACTGGGCTGGAGAAATATAGCACAAAAAATACTGACCCTACTGATATCGCCAACATCCTTGCAGATACATTCGGTGCATACTTCACCCCATAATAAGCCGACAACACTACCCAAAAGGTACAGTATCTCAACCATCAGAGACACACAGGTGGAAATGGCCCTCTCTAACAGCAGAACACAGCATCAATGGAGGCAGATGTTGACCCAGACTGCATCTTGCAAACTGTACAAGACAACCTTCCCCACACCCAATTAAGCATTCCTTCTTCAGCCTCTCCACAGCCGACATGCCCATACAATGGCATGTGGCATCGGTTATTCCACTCCATCATGGTGGAATCACAACTGACCATGGTAACTACCACCCCATAAGCCTGACTAGCCTGGTCTGCAATGGTAAGGTTTTCATCCTCATGGCACTCATTAACAATGACATCGGTAACCTCCAAACACTTGACCCAACCCAGGTCAGCTTGGTTGAGTGCAGTTTATGCCTACTGTCTTGTGTGTGTGCCATCCATTTTTACTGTGTGTGCAGGTGGAGAAAGGTGTCAGTCCCTAGGTGCCTACACTGTCAGTGTGTGTGCTACACATTCCCTCTTTGCCAAGGCATGGGCATACTGGGCACGCCTCCGTCTGCCTACTGGAGCTGGCTCAGGGTGTTCGTGGTCTGAGTACCTCTGTGCCTGTGGGGCCCATGGCAATGGTGGTGGGTTGTGAGGGCCTTCACCATTCTGTCCCTGCTGCAGCTGTTTCTGCAGGATCATATTGTGCAGCATGGCATACACTATGATGATGTGGGCACATGTGCCTGGAGAGTACTGCAAGGCTCCATCAGATATGTCCAAGCAACAGAACCATGATTTCAGCATCCCAAACACACGTTCTATGATGATTCTGGTTTGTGCGTGTGCCTCATTATGACATTCCTGCATGGGTGTGTGTGCATTTCTGATGGGAGTCATCATCCACAGTTCCAGTGCATAGCCAGCATCCCCCACCAGGTGGTCATTTGGGATGTCCCCCCTGGCAAATAACCGATGCAGCTGTGAGTCATGCCAAATGTGGGAGTCGTGATAGCTTCCAGGGCTGCCAGCACACACATCCATGATAATGCCCTGGGCATTGCACACGACCTGGCAGTTGATGGAGGGGTATCCCTTGCAGTTAATGCAGCATCTACCCTGCTCACTGGGTGGTGATTTGATGTATATGTGCGTGCAGTCTATTGCTCCCAGTACCTCCAGGTATTCTGCCAGATGGTGGAAGAGACGCATATTGCTGGCCAACTCCTCCTGCGTTCGGGGGAAGTATATATGCTCATTGGCATCTGGTAACATGGCATCCTGGAACTGGTGTAGTACCCTGGATGCTGATGCGTGTGAGATCCCCATGATATTCCTAGTTGTTCTTTGAAAAGTACTGGTAGATATTATTCTCAGGCTTACACATACCGTCGTATCCACTGGGGTGGGTTCCCCTTTGTTTGTTTTGGCTCTGATGCGTGGCCAGCACAGCTCCACACGTTGCTGTAGGATGTCCCTGTCTACCCTGTAATGCTCTACTATCTCCAGATTATGTAGCCCCTGGTAGTTTACCCTGGGTCTGAACACTCTCCTCCTCCTTCTCTTGAACATAAATTGGACACTTATAAACAGTGATATACAATTGGCAGATATTTTAGGTGCTCAACCATTAGTTATTTATAAAAGAGATCACAACTTGAAAGATTGGTGTAACCCATGCTCTAACACATCATAATATGCAAAGGGTATCATGAGAAAATGTAATATGTGTGCATATTGTGTTCATATATTAGAAGTAGATCAAATAGTTATAAGAGGTATATCGATAAATTTAAGAGGGAAATATAATTGTAATATAACTGGGGTGGTTTATGCAGCTTTATGTTCTTGCTGTGAGGCCTATTATATAGGCAAAACAGAGCGCAATTTACGATAGCGCATTTACGAACATCTATATGAAATTAGAAAATGTTCACACAATAATGCACTGTATAGACACATAACACATAATCCTACACATTCATTTCAATTCAAAGTATTGGAACAGATACTTCCATCTCCTAGGAAAGGCCCCTGGAAAACAATACTAGAATATAAAGAATACTGGTGGCAAGTCTTTTTAAATGCCATGCAGTTTCCAGGCCTTAATGACTCAGTATCCATTGCAAGCATTTTAAAATTAAAGGCTTATAATATATAGCACACACATTACACAACATGTAGTATATTTGTGTATTTAGTACTGGTTTTATTTGTTCAATTGTAAGCATTATGTATTCACATTGCAGCATTCTTATGCATAAATTAGGATTGTTTTAATTATTTCAATAAATGATGGGTTTTAATTTATTGGATAATTGTTTTATGAACATTGGTATGCCTATATAAAGTTTTTAATCAGGTGTATTTGTTGTCTGAAGAAGGCTGGTGTCACAGCCGAAAGCGCTTACCATTCATCAATTGGAACATTAAACTTTGCAATTTGGTCAACACGCTGAGTCCGTTGGATTGCTATTGTGCTGCTGGATATATATTTTTATATTTTTTATTTCTTTTATCCTTCCTGTTTCAGCTGCAGTGCTCACCACTCATACCCTTTTACTTGGTTTACGCACATTTTCATCTCCGTTCACATGCATACTCTGTTACCTTGTGTACTCTCAGCTAAGCGTAGCTATAGCCAATTCGACACACCCCTATTCTGCAGCTTTGCCTAGCTAGGGGCAGATTGGTTTAGCAATGCTCCAATGTGCTTACAGCAATGGTGACACACCCCTCTCTTGATGTCATCTTTATCTCAAGGGCACACCTCGGTGTTATAATGCTACGCTGTGCGGCGCATCCTTACACCAGCGGGGAATCTGCGATTCACTATTACTCCTCTCATTTGCATGGCATTGCCTGCTAATTCCTAGCTGCTGTGCAGAACACTGTCACTGCCCCTTAGCAACCTTTAAACCATGAGTATGGTGTAGCACACCTTACATTGACTATTATGGGGAAATCATGATATGTGTTTCATTGCGGTTTTATTCTATATTTTTATATATTCCTTGCGATCCCCTTTGCACACCACTGCCCTGCGCTTCCACATCGTGATAGCATGACTATATATATTAACTGTTAATTTTATATTTTGTACATATTGTTTTATGCCAATGGCTATATATTTAGCCATTGGCATATATTAACAATATAATACTTGTCTTTGGTCGGCTGTCATGGCTCCGATTGTATGTTTGCAAAAATGTAAACCATTTTCTACGGTTTACATTTCTGCATGCTTGCACTATGCCTGCACCACTTCCTGAATCTGCATGCTACACTGCTGCACATGGGATAATTAGCATACAAGGCTCAGGAGTTGTGCGGGCAAAGCGTACGCAGGTAGTGCACGTGGAAACAGCTCGTACCTAAATCGCTCAGCGGCCATCTTTGGTGTTAGAATGCCGACGCTACACCTGCATCTGGTGTAAGCTTCATGAATCTCGGGATCAGACAACAGACTTAGAATATCTCTGCAGAACCACCGGAAAAGTAGGTGCATCTAGCCAAAATTCTGGATACTTAATTTACTTAATTGTACATACCAAATAGCATAACTCTAACCATATCTGGTAGGTTTGCAGGATTTCACTCAGATGTTCAGATATTACCACTATTAAACAGCAAAATCAAGAAGAAAACAATATCAAGGAACCATTGACTGCAGAAGCAACAGAAGAACCATAGACAGAAAACACAAGGTTTGCTCTGTATTTAGCCCTCAAAACAAAAATCCAGAAGCAAGCAGATGAAAACATATATTAGAACAACAAAAGTCCAGGTAAAGACTGAAAAATACTGAGGGTTTTGATTTATTGCCTTAAGTACTGAGGTTTAAATTTCTTGCATTCTTCTAATATGAACCACTGTAAAAAAAATTATTAAGGCCCCGCGAATACAGTATAATGTCAGTAGAGTTTTATGTTATTCACATAATAAAAAGTAAGTGTCTTTCCACAAATGCACACATAAAGACACGCACACACACACTCACACACACACACACACACACACACACACACACACACACACACACACACACACACACACACTCTATCATCAAAATGATTGTCATGGTTAGGAAAAGCCTAAATAAATATTCAAACTATACAATCCTCAAAAGAACTGCTTAAGAAAATTTTCCTGTAAATAAAATGTTTTGCATCATTCCAGCCCTGTGGTTCAGCTGAATTGGAACTCTATAACAGCACAAAAAAGAAAGTTCAAACTCCAAGATGATAGATTATAGAGTAAGACTTTTTTAATCCTAGGGAATACGTCTATTAAATGTACATTTTCAGTATACTCCCTTCCCAGGGGAATACACACAATAAAAAAGGAATTAAAGATCAAAAATACTTTTGAAAAATCAATACTGAAATACGAATAGGCTGGTTTTCATAGTCATTTGCAAATAGTGGTATCTCTAATGTTTACAAATGGGTGTAGCAAAGGAGAGATTCATAGAAGTCATTTGATACAAGATGCCTTAACAAGAAGCAAATGAGAAATTTTGTAAAGTGACATATGCTAATGAGGTGTTTTTGCAATTCATAGTCTAGTATCTGCATAGTACACACATCCCTTGTCAAATGCAATGCTTTTGTCTTTCTTATTTGAGTTGCTGTCAATGAAGCAATATGTCCAGGTATGCACAAGCAATAAAATGAAACATGTTCCCACCTTACTCTTCAGCAGTATGTCCAGGTATGCACAAGCAATAAAATGAAACATGTTCCCACCTTACTCTTCAGCAGTATGTCCAGGTATGCACAAGCACCAAAATGAAACACTTCTGCCTTCAATCCTATCAGTAGTCTGCTCACATATGCACATCAAAATGAAACATTTCCCCCAGTGACCCCTTCAGCAGCCTGCTGATGTATGCACAATCACATCCATAACACCAAATGAAACATTTCTCCCAATGACCCTTTCAGTAGTCTGCTCATGTATGCACAAACATGTCCCCTGCATCAAAATGAAACATTTCCCCCAACATTCTTCTCATTAGTCTGCCCATGTATACACAAGCACATCCCTGACATCAAAATAAAAAAAATTCCACAATAATCCCCTGAGTACTCTGTCCATATATGCACAAGCACATCGCTGACACCAAATTAAACATTTCACCAATGACTCTTTCAGTAGCCTGCTCATGAATGCATAAGCTCATTCCTGAAATCAAAATGAACCATTTCAGCCAACAATCCCTTCACTAGTCTGCACATAGATGCACAAGCATGTTCTTGACATCAAAATGAAACATTTTCCCCAACAATCTCTTCAATAGTCTACACATGTACGTACAAGCACGACACTGACACCAAATGAAACATTTCCCCTTCTCTCACATCTCCATATTCTTCTGTTAAGCTTACTGGTGTATGCTCAGAGTCCCTTACACATTTGGCATGCAAATCAGCTCATTATGGATTCATCTCTATGAATCTTACTGATACGCAAACATGGAACACCACTTATCTGCATATCAGCTGCCCCTATTGTTTATGTCTTAAGCATATTACACTTTTGTGATAGGGAGGCATATTTATAAAAATGATTTCTCATTCACGTATTCATTGTGAAAGTCCATGATTTGCATATTCATATAGTGCAACTCTTTACAGATTACTGCTATGAAAATGCAAATTCCTGGACTATGAATACCGACCCTACCCTTCA
>NC_056738.1:217066191-217126902 GCF_019279795.1 Protopterus annectens
ATAAATCTAGGAAGGTAGCTTTGGTAAATTTACCTAGATTCCTGTGAGAGTTTATAGTATTGGTGAATATGAGTAGCTTAGTGGTGGTGCTGTGGGATGGGCAAAATCCATGTTGGGTTGAGGAGAGAAGGTTTTTGGTGAGGAGATAGGAGAGGAACTATACATCTTTCTAGCATCTTGGAGCGGGGTGAGAGAATTGCAATTGGTCGATAGGTGGAAAGTGTTTAACACTAAGTGTAGGTCATTAGTTTTCAGGGCATGACTTTTCAAGCATTACATCAACTCCCTCCATGCTTTCCCTCTGTAGATAATACACATACAATAGTCATAAATATTTCTATTTGCACCAAAGCAAAGCATTTTATCTCATATGTGTAACTGCTACTCCTATCAACTATTTTCGCTAACTTCTGTACAAAGCAGTGTTAAAGTATAATTAGTTCATGGCAACTAAATTTGGAAATAGGGGTTGTACATGCCCAGATCAGCAAACCCTAGTCCCCAGCCTAGCTTATGCATAAAATTACATTGTGAAGATCTGCATTTTTTATGTATTTGTTTGTAAAGGGTTAATATTAAATATCACCTATGCATATCTGGTCCTGAGGAGCAGGTAGTGGAACAACAATTCTTAAGAGTTGGATTTTTATATAGCATTTAGTGAAACCATTAACTAGATAAGGTGCATCTTTCTTCCATCTTGAACACCATCATTTGCTACATGGTCAATGGAAAGAGTGTAAAAAAGTGGTATCATAACTACACACACTCATACATAAACAGACACACTCACACACACACACACACACACACACACACACACACACACACACACACACACACACACACACACACACACACACACACACACAAATAAATACCTGCTATTACCATCCCCAAATTTATATGCAAAAAAGTGGTATTTAAAAAAAATATATACATTTTTCTTTTTTTTAAATGCTTACACCTGCACTTGTACCTCTATCTGCATCTTCCATTATTATTTAGATCACTTAGGCAGCCTGAGCTAATTAAACAGATGGGGAAAAAAACATAAGTCTGTGGATATGCAGTAGCCTGTACAGCCTGTTACCTTGCAATCAGTCAGTCGATAGCCTAGTTATATCATGTGAGATTATGACAGCAGGCTGATGACACAAGTGAGGAGAACATGATGGATATATATCAATATTTAATGATTTAAAGTGCCAATGTGGAATTTTGTGGCATTTGCTTATTTTATGAAAAAATTCAGAATTTTTTGAATAATCAAAAGAGTTGAGAGGTATGATCAAGACTCATCCCCCCTTCTCGATATTTCTGAATCTTTTGATGTAATCTCTCACTAAACATGTCTTCATGAACTTTCTAAAGTTGCACTGCCCATTCCTCTTTCTTCTGGCTTCTCAGTTCACTCTCAAATCAAGGTAAAGCACTGAAATGGAAAAAATAATTATCTATTTTTCATGAATCTGACATATCTGATTAAATCAGCAGTGTCAGTTGAGGAGAATAAGGTAATAATAGCGTCCCAACTGATGATGTCAAAGGCTATCTGCAATGTGAAGCAAGAGCAGAGATACACACACACTCACACACACACACACACACACACACACACACACACACACACACACACACACACACACACACACACACACACCCTGTTGAGTGCATTCAGAACAGTACCCCTACCTACCTTGGTGCACAGACTACAGACCTCTTTATTTAAGGCAAGTCCCACAGCTGAAGTGTGACTTGGAGTGTCTCAGACAAAACTTTATAGCTGATGACATCAGCAGTATCTGCAGAATAAGATAATAACAGTGTCCTACATACTGGTGTAAAAGGTTCTCAGTAATGTCAAGCAAGAGCACAAACATACACACACACAAACACACACACACACACACTTGCGCATGCACACACACACACAAACACACACACACACACACACACACACACACACACACACACACACACACACACACACACACACACACACACACACATATATATATATATATATATATACACACAGTTGCCTGCAGTGAGAATAGACCCCTACCTAAGTACACAGCCTACAGAACTCAGTACTTCACGCAAACATCAGGGCACAAGTCTAACTTGGAGTGTCTCAGACAACACTTCATAGCTGACAACATCAGCAGTGTCTGTTGAGGTCAATATGGTACCACAAGTGTCCAACATGCTGGAGTAAGGCTCTCTGTAATGTCAAGCAAGAGCACAAACATGCACACATACATACACACACACACACACACACACACACACACACACACACACACACACACACACACACACACACACACACACACACACACACACACACACACACACACACACACATAGAAGGTGACATTAGCAGGCCCTGTATGACAGATGATGTTGGGAGGCCGGCATGAAATGGATGTGTAGGCATGTGCAAGTATCAAAATACTGTCAATCCATGGCATTGGAACAGTAATTGTAGGATATACCCTTCCTCTCTTTGGTCTAGACACACACACACACACACACACACACACACACACACACACACACACACACACACACACACTTGACTGCAGTGAGAACAGAACCCCTACCTAAGTACACAGACTACAGACCTCAATACTTTACACAATATCCATGGCACATGACTGACTTTTACAAGAGTGCAGGTCAGCTTACAGTAGATGACATCACCAGGCCATGTGGGACAGCAGATATTGGGAAGCCAGCATAGGTCCATAGCTTCATAAGTTCATAGGAGGTTAATAGCCTAGTGTCCCTTGGATGTTTACAAGCCTAGCTATTAAAAATAAAAAAAAAAACACAAGTACCCTTATTGAGCATAGTTAGGTTGTATTTGTTAGCAGAGCAATTTTGTGAGCAGCACCAATTGGCCCTGTCCATGAGGGACATAGATACCATTTCAGGCAGTCTTTACAATCACCCATCCAGTTGTCAAGGTTCACATGAACAGGGTCATTAAGGAGCTCTGTTTCACATACAGCGGAAACCTATTACACAGGAGTGACAATTGGGGAAATATCTGTCTCCCCAGTATGTCACAGGCTAGGTTCAGAGCTCTGTACTTATTCTTGTCCCATTTGATTTGCAGACGTCCAGTATTTCCTGTACAACAGGGTGTGAGACTGCTCTGCATGCCAGGAATAGGTCATCTCTCAGTAGCCTGCATGATACTAAATACAATGACAGGTCTTTCAGTCTTTCCATGTATGTCATGTGCTGGAGGATTCTCCTGGTCACAAATATCTGAGTTTTCTCTAGTAGCTGCAGGTGTCTCTTGATATACAGACAGAAGGGAGCATTGAACTCAATTCGTGGTCTGATAAGGGTACAGTACAGCAGATCTATGACCTCCATGTTCTTGGAAGTGAGGGCCTAATTTATGAGGTGCCCAATGTAGAATGTGTGACCCACAACTATGAACACATAGCGACTGAAGTACAGATTGCTATCAACATGTGTCCTAACTCTTGCAGCACTGTGTTTGAGCTTAGAGCAGTGCTATGTATCTCATAATTATCAGGGATACATCATTGCCAAATGAGGCAATGAGGCATTTTTTGCTTTAATATTCAATCCATGAGTTTAGCACCAATCATTTGTTTGTGTCAGCCCCTTCTATAACATGCTGCCATCATTGGAGGACTCCATACTATGTCCATTTAACAGTCATCTGCAAACTTGGTAAACCAAAGGTCATCTACACTTGCCTGGGCTTCAGAGAAGTAATTTCCAAACAGTTGAGGGCCCAGTGCAGATCCTTGTGTTACTCCACTGGTAAGTGGTCTAGTGGTGAAGGTGCAGTCCCCAATTTTGACATTGCATGTGTTCTTTTGGGGAGCCAGTTGGCTATCCATCTAGTAATGTATGGGCTAATTTCCAGATGGGAGATTTTTTCTATGATACATGAATAGGGGAATAGTATCAAAGGCTTTGGATAACTCATCATAGGCAGTATGTCCTGTTAGTCCTCATCCAGGTCTTTGGGGTCAGTATCAAAGAAGTCCACTAGGTTTAATAAGCAAGATCTACCTTTGATAGAGCCAACATGGGTCGAGTCAAGATTTTTGAAGGTCACCTATGTCTCTGTGGATAAGGTCCATGCTGATTCCTTCCTTTGCCTTGCAGATAAGGCATTTTAGGCTTATCTGTCAATAGTTCTAGTTTTACATGTTACTAGATTGATGTGCATTGCATATCACACAACATTGAATATTAATTTCTGTAGTGTCCGTGATATATGCATGGAAAAATACTGAGATACCAGGGTTGCTGTGCTTGGGGGGAGGCAACACATGGCTGTATTGTAAATCTGTGACATAGTGTTAGATAGCACCTTCAATTTGTTATATTTCCACATGTAATGTTATGTTATAGATAGGAAATGGACAGTAAACAGCAATAATACATAATAATATTTACTCTTCTATAATGCAGCAAGCATCAAGTTTGTGTGACAGTTGGCAAAGTTTTTATGCATGCAAAATACACATTTCCAATACTATTCATGTTTGTGTGTAGTTATGCAGTGCTGAAACACTAGCCACATTGCTAAAGTCTGACGGCATGCAGGAATAGTGCAAGAGCTGCTGGAGGCAATATGGCCACCATGAGATCCAGGAACAAGCTCCTAGGAAGTGCACAAGTGCTCTTGCACTATTCCTGCATGGGCAAAGCTCCTGTATGCTAAGTACCCCATTTGCAGGTGAAAAACATGCAAATGAAGTGAATTAGCGATCCAGGAAGCAGGCAGTCATCTGTTCAGGATTAGTGTAACCTGCAGAAATGTATTCGGCTAGTAACCGAGTACATTTCTGCAAACTACAAAAGAGAACCTTGCCAGCACCAAATAAAGGGTGTACATAATGTGGAAGGCATGACAATGGCCAAATATATGGCCATTGGCATGGAAGATAGTTGCAAAATAACAAAAATAACTTTTATTTATTTTTTGGCTGATTTTGGCCGTTTAAGCATAGGGCAGCAGCTCGCAAACGGGATCGGCCCGAAAATAAAAATAAAACCTTGAAAAAAAGCTTTTTAGGCAAAAATCACAATTTTGCCATTATAGTCAATGGCAGGCAGAAGACAACAAGGCCACTGAATAGCGGTTGCTAAGAGGAAGGCTCGCTGTTAGACTTGTAACTAGGCATTAGCAGTCAGTTCTATGCAAATGAGGGGAATGATACTGAATCACAGATTTCCCCTGATTGCTAGCCAGCACCCAACTGTGCAGGTGCAGGAAAACCATGGTGCAAGTGTAAGAGTAAGCTGACATCATAGAGGGGTGTGTCAGGCATACTATAAGCTTATTGGAGCACTGTGGCTCAGGTTTGCCCTTAGCTCAGCAGAGCTAAGGAAGGGTGTGTGTCTGAAAGAACCTAGCAGTATTTACATTGCACCATACACTAGGTTTTAAACAAAAAAAAAAATTAAACCAGGAAATAGCTCCATTCACATCTGAGCACTGTGTTTGCGTGGCGTGCCTCAGGGCTTAAACAGGAAGGCAATGGGAAGGGAAAACAGCAGTTGGAAGGTAATCAAGAAGAACTAGCACAGCTGGCAGTTGAAATGTATCAGAATCAGCCAATTACACAGGCAGCAGTCCAGCCCAGCCTATCACACTACTATAAACTATGCAAACACCTTTGAAGGGAACAAAGGGGATGGGGAAGTGATGGGTAGGTATGGTGTTAAGCAAAGGAATGCAGAAGGTCAGATGGTAGTGGATTTTGTGAAAAGGATGGACATGGCTGTGATGAATACATATTTTAACAAGAGGGAGGAGCATAGGGTGACATACAAGAGTGGAGGAAGATGCACACAGGTGGATTATATCTTATGTAGAAGTGTCAGTCTGAAGGAGATTGGAGACTGTAACGTGGTGGCAGGGAAAAGTGTAGTTAGGCAGCATAGGATGGTGGTTTGTAGGATGACATTGGTGATCAAGAAGAGGAGGATGAGTGTGAGGGCAGCACCAAGGATAAAATGGTGGAAATTGAAAAATGGCAATTGTGAGGTGATGTTCAGGGAAGAGTTAAGACAGGCACTGGGTGGCAGTGAAGAGTTACCGAATAGCTGGGTAACTACAGCAGAGCTAGTAAGAGAGATAGCTAGAAAGGTGCTCGGTGTGACATCTGGAAAGAGGAAGGAGGACAAGGAGAGCTGGTGGTGGAATGAAGAAGTACAGGAGAGTATACAGAGTAAGAAGTTGGCGAAGAAGAAGTGGTATTGTCAAAGAGATGAAGAAAGTAGGTAAGAGTATAAGGAGATGAGGTGCATGGCAAAGAGAGAGGTGGCAAAGGCTAAGGATAAGGCATATGAAGAGTTGCATAAAAAGTTGGACACTAAGGAGGGAGAAAAGGACCTGTACCGATTGGCTAGACAGAGGGACTGAGCTAGTAAAGATGTGCAGCAGGTAAGGGTGATAAAGGATAATGATGGAAACATACTCACAAGTGAGGAGAGTGTGTTGAGGAGATGGAAAGAGTACTTTGAGGGATTGATGAATGAAGAGAATGAGAGGGAGAGAAGGTTGGATGATGTGCAGAGAGTGAATCATGAAGTGCAGTGGATTAGCAAGGAGGAAGTAAGGATAGCTATGAAGAGGATGAAGAATGGAAAGGCTGTTGGTCCAGATGACATACCTGTGGAAGCATAGAGATGTTTAGGTGAAATGGCAGTGGAGTTTTTAACTCGATTGTTTAATGAAATCTTGGAAAGTGAGAGGATGCCTGAGGAATGGAGAAAAAGTGTTGGGAAAGAGTAGTGGAAGCTAAGTTAAGAAGGGAGGTGTTGATTAGTGATCAGCAGTATGGTTTCATGCCAGGAAAGAGCACTACAGATGTGATGTACAGGATATGTATGAGGGTAGTGTGACAGCGGTGAGGTCTGCGGTGGGAGTGACAGATGCATTTAAGGTGGAGGTGGGATTACATCAAGGATCAGCTCTGAGCCCTTTCTTATTTGAAGTAGTGACAGACGAGATCAGACAGGAGTCCCCGTGGACTATGATGTTGCAGATGACATTGTGATCTCTAGTAAGAGTAGGAAACAGGTGGAGGAGACCCTGTAGAGATGGAGATATGCTCTAGAGAGAAAAAGAATGAAGGTCAGCAGGACTAAGACAGAATATATGTGTGTGAATGAGAGGGAGGATAGAGGAATGGTGAGGATGCAGGGAGTAGAGGTGGCGAAGGTGGATGAGTTTAAGTACTTGGGATCAACAGTTCAAAGTAATGGTGAGTGTGGAAGAGAGGAGAAGAAGAGAGTACAGGCAGGATGGAATGGGTGGAGAAGAGTGTCAAGAGTGATTTGAGACAGAGGAGTACCAGTAAGAGTGAAAGGGAAGGTCTACAAGAGGGTATTAAGACCAGCTGTGCTATATAGGTTGGAGACAGTGGCATTGACAAAAAGGCAGGAATCAGAGCTTGACATGGCAGAGTTGAAGATGTTAAGATTTGCACTGGGTGTGATGAGGATGGACAGGATTAGGAATAAGTATATTAAAGGATTAGCCCAAGTTGGAAGGTTTGGAGACAAAGCCAGAGAGGCAAGATTACGCTGGTTTGGACATGTGCTGAGGAGGGATGCAGAGTTTATTGGGAAAAAGATGCTAAGGATGAAGCTGCCAGGTAACAAGAAAAGAGGGAAGCCTAAGATAAGGTTTATGGATGTGGTGAGAGAGGACATTATTTATTTATTTATTTTATTTTACATTTCTTGACCGGGCTAGTGTAACTGGATATATGTCCATTTTCAGTAGAGGCCCGGTGAGATAAGCTCCAAGACAGAAACATGAAAAAGCAACAAAAAAAATGACTAAATAGCAATATTCATTATATACAATGCATATTCCAGGTTAAAACAGAAAATTCAGTGAGGACAAAAAAAAATCCTTATAGTGCAAGAATGCATATACAATACAACATACAGGTATAATACATAAAAAGAAGAAATAAAATCAAAGAAGAAGACAGTTTAATTGTATTAAAATAAAGAAATTCCTCAGTAGAAATTATTCAAAGGGGTTGGACACAGTGTAGTTTTAGAGGGAGTAAGTATTTATAGTCAAAAAGGAATATATAACAGTTCATGAGTAGTATGAGATAGGCAGAGCTAAGTTTAAATAGATAGACAGATAGATGCCTAGTCAAGTGTAGTACAGGGGCATAACCAGTGTGTTCTAAGGAAAAGTTTTAGTCTGTTTTTGAAGAGTGATAAAGAGGGGAGAGAGGAAAGGTAAATGGGGAGAAGATTCCAGGTTTCTCCGACAGCATTGGAAAGGATAGAATACTCAGCCTTGTTGTTAGGTTTAGAGGTGTGTGCAAGAAGTTTGTGTGAAGAACGTAAGGACTTCAGATTTGTATGTGGGGTGATGAGGGTAGATAGAATAGGAGTACTGGAAGGTTTATAAAGAGTTTTATGGGCAATGGTTAGTTGATGGAATTTAATCAGGTTTTGTACTTCCAGCCATCCTAGCTGCTTTATATATATGCAACGGTGGGTTCTGAAAGGGTTGCCTATTGCAAATCCGGCATGTTACTGTAGGACATTTCCAATTTGCTGAGGTTATTTTTAGATAGCTTAGTAAAAAATGGGCGAGGTATAGAGGAGTGTAGAGATTAGATGAGTGTGAGCTATAGTTGTTCTTGCTGTGGGGGAAAGGAAGGGTTTAATCCTATAGAGAGAGCCAAGTTTTTTGTTGACAGTTTTTATATTATTGTTGATATGGATGCCAAAGTTCAGATTGTTATCAATGGTGATACCCAGTAGTTTGGTGGTTGGGTCTTGTGATATAATGGTACCATTGGTGAATGTAACTGAGAAATCAAAAGGAGACGACTTGTGAGTAGGATTGAAGAGGAGGAGTTTAGTTTATTGGGAGTTCAAAAGAAGGCAACGCTGTGTGAACCATTGTTCAACTGTATTAAATACCTTCTGGGTAAGAGAGTGAAGTTCAGATGTGGATTTGGCTGAGCATACAAGTGTGGAGTCATCAGCATATTGTATGCATGTGGCTTGGGGGATGGCTAGATGAAGGTCATTAATAAATATGGAGAAGACGAGAGGTCCTAGTATGGACCCTTGAGGGGCACCTAGGTTAACTGGTTGGAGGGTAGATAGAGTCTTATGCCAAATTACTGCCTGTTGTCTTTTATCTAGGTAAGACTGAACCATTTTATGGAAGGTGCATCTAATGACAGGGATTTGAGTATGTTGATGAGAATCTGATGATTTACCATGTCAAATGCTTTAGACAGGTCAATAAATAGTGCAGAGGAAAGGTTATTAAGGTTGCATTTTTTGTTTATGCAATCAGTAAAGGAAAGGAGGGCAGTGGTATTGCTGTGTGAGGGTCTGAAACCATGTTGACAGCTGGAAAGTAAGTTATTTTGGGTTAAGTGGTCAAGTAATTGCCTGTGGATGCATTTCCCCATGATCTTTGCCAAAGGAGAAAGAAGAGCAATGGGGTGGTAGTTGGAGAGCTCAATGGAGTGTCCACCTTTATGGAGGGGGATAATATGAGAGACTTTCCATAAGTTAGGTATGTGACCTTCGGTAATAGTCCTATTGATCAGAATGGAAATGGGATATGCTATAGCTTTGGCTGATAGCTGTAGAAATTCAGCAGGTAGTTGGTCTGCTGAGGGAGAGCATGGTTTTAGTTTTTGTATAATGGTTAGAATATATGTAGTTGGGACAGGTTGAAAATGAAAAGGAGGGGGTGAGGATGAGTTATAGGAAGGTAAAGTGAAGCTATTAGGTGATAGCTGACAAGCTAGTGTTTGGATAGCATTAGTAAAGAAGGTATTGAATGTATTGACTATATTTATGGGATTATTATGGTCAGTATTTTGAGGGTTTGGTGTGTGGATTGACCTGGGTGGAGTAATTGGTTAATGCCAGTCCAGAATTTTTGTGGGTTGTTTTGGTTAGTTTGTTGAAATTGTAGGTAGTAATTTCTTTTATCAGAGAATATAGCTTTCTTAGTGTCATTTCTTAACTGTCTAAAGGTTTGTTGGTCAACAGGATTTTTAGTCATTCTCCATTTGTCCCAATATTTATTTCTAAGATGCATTTTGTATTTGGTTTCTTTTGAAAGCCATGGGGTAGACTTGGTTTTAATTCTAATTAATCTGGTTGGAGCATGGTGGTTAAGAATGGCAAGGAAGTTAAAGTATTTGATGGCTTCTTCTAAAGGGAGGTGTCTTAAGGGAGACCAATTGCAAGCTCTTAGTTCCTTTTTGAAAAGCTCAGGGTTAAAATTCTTTTTGGATCTGATATTTCTGACAGATGTTGGAGTGGGAGTATGGGCTTTATGCCTGATAATATAGGTAAGTGAGTGGTCACTTATATCATCAGGGAGGGCTCCAGAATCATAATTGTGAGGGTGATGGTTTATGAGAATCCAATGTAATATGCCTGCTTTCTTGTTAGCTTTATTGATCCTGGTGGGGGATGTAATGGTTTGAGAAAACCCATATAGGTTAATGTGAGTGGTAGGGAGGTTGCTACAATAGCAGTTCCAATCGATGTTTATATCTCTTAGGATTATGGTTTCTTGGGGCAGGTGTTGGGATAGCTAGCAAAGGATATTTTCCATGGTGGCAAAGTTATTACCAGGAGGAAGATACATACAGATAATATAGACAGATTTGGCATTGTTAAGATGAAGTTTGGAGATGAGAATTTCTGCACTGGAATCAATAGGTAGTTTACGGTCATAAGTGGTTAACTGTAAGCCAGATTTAAATATTATAGCTACCCCACCATGCTTCTTGGCTACTAGGTCGAGTCTTAGCATGTTATATCCAGGTGGAAGGATTTCACTGTCTTTGGTTGTAGGTTTTAACCATGTTTCTGTTAAGCAGAGGATATCAAAGGAATAGACTTCTACTAGAGCTTGGAGTTTAAATACTTTGTTGTTAATGCTATGTATATTAAGCTGGGTTACTTGGAGGGAGTTAGATGGATTACTAAGGGAATCTATAGGTGAGTGATTTTGGCTATGGAAAGTGCTAGCAGTTTTTGTTGTCCTGGGTTAGGGTGGATGTCACCATCCTTTAATGAGAGTAGTAATCCTATGTAGCTTGGGTTAGGGAATTTGCTGTATAGAAGTAGATTATTCCTGAGGTTAAGAGTGTTATATTTAATATGTAATATTCTATGATACTTTGCAAGTAGGTAATTGGGTGAAGATGTTATATTAGCATGGATATAAAGGCGTGGTAAGGACAGAGCATTGGTTTCCTTATTAGGGTAGTGAGGGTGTGGATGTAGTGGGTATTCATAGGAGGTGATTAAGTAGGCAAAGGTAGAGGAAGAAGTAGTAATAGTGTGAATAAAAGTAGGACATATAATGGGGTGGGAGGTTTATACATTGTAAGAATTTACTATTGGATGTGTTTAGGTAGAATGTGGAAGTATAAAGGGTGAGGATGGGGAACTGTGAAGGTTGTGGTAAGATAGAAGGGAGTGTTAAGAGAAGGTAGATATGAGAGAAGATGAACAAAGGTAAAGTCTACAGAGAGTAATGGGAAGAGGAAGAGGTGTGGTTAGTAATTCTAAGAGTAATTTGAAGAGGAAGAGGCGTGGTATAGTAAGTATAAGAGTAGGACCCTGGGGGTGGGTGAGAATTGGGGGTAGGGAGGGGAGCGGAGTGAGCCTGCAGGGCGAACGAACGGAGTGGGTAGAGACAGATACAGATGCAGTTATAAAAAACAGTCAGCAGGACTGACTTCAGAAGGTAAGTTGGAAAAGACAGGTATGGGAAAACGATAGTGAGAATTGAGCCTAGAAAAGGTGGACGTAGACAGTATAAGTAGAGAGTAAAGTGAGAGGGCTGAATAGCAGTTAAGGGACAACAGGAGAAATTAAAGTAAGTATCTGGGCATAAGAGATATGAAAGAAAGTATGGCTGGGGTAAGGGAGCCACCTAGTGGACATGTCTAATATTGCAAGGCTGATATGAGAGGGAGTTAGAGTACAACAAGCAAAAAGGTTGCTAGACAAAAGGAGTTAATATAGAGGATGGTGGAGAGAGTGTGTGAAGGTAGAGAAGTGGGGGGTAGAGGCTGCTGGTTGTCCTAGCTCAGGACTTTCTCTAACCCTGTAGTAGAGGTGCAATAGTAGAAAGTCTTTCTGGCAGGAATTATTCAACAAACATACTTTTACTGGTGTCCTTGAGAGAGGGATTGCAGGGTAGTTATTCAGTAAGGTGAACCACCGATAATTGGAGAGGGTCCTTTATATTCCTATAGACTAGTGCAGGAAGCACAAGATGAGCAGGTAACTTAAGGAGGCAAGAGAGAGAAGGTAGGGATGAGAAACAGTAGTTATCACATAGCAAGGTATGATTGCTCAAACATTACACTAATCATTCAGAGACATATATATTGATAGCAAATTACATTTCCAAAAACCCAAACATTACAAAATTGGCTAATCATTCACAGAGACAATATCCATAGATAGCAGGTATACATTTCCAAAACCTTGTTAGCAACAATGTAAAACTCTATAGTGCAATAGTTGTGTGCCCTTTTGTAGTAGCAGTGAAATTAAATGTAGCAATTAAAACATTTCTACCTACTTAACTGCAGCATTAGTAAATTATGTTAGACAGTTTCTACAAGTACTATGCTAGAACTGCAGCATTAGTAAAACATGTTAAGCATTTACTTCAAGTACTATACTAGAACAGGACACTGTGTGAGGCCCAAATAGGACTACACTTTACAATGTGGGGTAATGTATCATAGGGCAACACACAGATAGAGTGTTATACAGTTCATTACACAGCTACTGCAATTAGCTTTAGGGGTTCAATGCAGTAACCCTAAGGGACTGCTACCCAAAGGTGCTTGTATCAGCAATACAGCTTGTGTACCACAAGTCAGTAATTTACCAGCATTAAACAGTGCTGGAGTGAGGTACTTTTAGCCAAGCCCTTTATGAATCTCCACCTGGATGGCGCACTTCCAAAAGCCATTTACTGGCTTCTAACAGCAGGGTTTGAAAAGTAAGATAATAATATGCTGTAGGAGGTAGGTCTGTGGAGAGGATTTTGGCATCAAAAGTCACTTACTGGCTTAAACAGCAGGGTTCCAAAAGTAAAAGTAATATGCTGTAGAAGGTAGGACTGTGGAGAGGATTTAGGCTTCAGGGTAAACATTTAGGTGGCGCCTTTACAACGGCAGATTACAGGCTTCAGAATGAAAAAAAAAAGCCATTTATGGGCTAAAAACTCCTTTGATTGAACAGATATGCGTTACAAGGCTGTTATGTACAAAGGCTTTAGGCATTTGTGAAAGTGTTTGGGTAGCACTGCTCAAAAAGCCTTTTACCGGTTTTGGATATCCATAAATGATTAAGCACGCTCAGAGAATTATCCACATGAGTGCATTCTTTTAAAAGCCGTTTATAGGCTAAAAACACCTGTAATTGAACACGGTACAAGGTTGGTATGTGGAGAGGATTCAAGCGTCAGGGTAATAATTTATGTAGAGCTGCTCAAAAAGCCTTTTTTTTCAGATATCCGTAAATGAACAGGCACACTCAGGGAAAGGTCCACATAAGTGGGAGTTTAAGAAATTAGTTAATATCAGTTTTGTAATTCACCAAAGCCTAATGTCGGCTTTCTTATTCACCAGAGGCAGAACTGCAAACTATACAGACCCACTGTACGAGCAAGCACAGCTGAACAAGACAGGGAGCTTTTATACACTTTTGAAAACTCCACGAGGATGGCGGAGTTCAATGAGCCATGTCCGGGAATTAGAACAAGCAATACTAAACAGCACACTTAGCTATTGTTAAGCAAAGGAAATTGCCTACTAATCCACTGTTCTCAGCTTATTAACGCCTGCAAAGCCTTCAAAAGCAGACTATAGGGGCTAAATCAAAAGGAGTGAAAAGACGCCTTAACAGTATAAATTCACAAGCACACCACAGATTAATATAAATGAGTGTAAAAATACACACTTACTATGAAAAAAACCTTAGAAGCAACTAGTACAAAAAAGGTTATTTGGCACAAAAATCAAAACAAACATTTAGCATGATGAGCAGCAACAATTGCCATAATTACATACCACATGGGTTATATGCTGGGAGAGGAGCAGACAGCAGCCAGGGCTTATCCTAATTCCGAAAGATGGCGCCCCACTAGACCCAGAGTATTTATGGGAGTTCTGAGGATAAAGGTGGAGAGGGGAGGGCAGTTGGGGGAAAGAGTAGTTACAGGTGGGAGGGGCAAGAGACAGACAACTTCAGAGAGGACAATGAGATATTTTGCAGTACATGGTAAAGGTGAAGATTAACAGATGGGTAGAAATGGTATGGACTGAGAGAAATAGAGGACAGGAAGAGTGACAGGCAATGGAGAGGTGAGAAGGAAATTAGGACTAGAGCAGGAGACAGATGCAGTTATAAAAAACAATCAGCAGGACTGACTCCAGAAGGTAAGTTGGAAAAGACAGATGTAGGAAAAGGATAGTGAGAATTGAGCCTAGAAAAGGTGGATGTAGACAGTAGAAGTAGAGGGTAAAGTGAGAGGACTGAATAGCAGTTAAGGGACAACAGGAGAAATTAAAGTAAGTATCTGGGCATAAGAGATACAAGAGTATGGCTGGAATAAGGGAGCCACCTAGTGGACAGGTCTAATATTGCAAGGTTGATATGAGAGGGAGTTAGAGTGCAAGGAAATAGGTTGCTAGACAAAAAAGAGTTTCTATAGAGGATGGGTGAGAGAGTTTGTGAAGGTACAGAAGGGAGGGGGTGGAGGCTGCTGGCTGTCCTTGCTCAGGACTTTCTCTAACCCTGTAGTAGAGGTACAATAGTAGAAAGTCTTTCTGGCAGGAATTATTCAACAAACATACTTTTACTGGTGTCCTTGAGAGAATGATTGTAGGGTAGTTATTCAGTGAGGTGAACCACAGATAATTGGAGAGGGTCCTTTATATTCCTATAGACTAGTGCTAGAAGCACAAGATGAGCAGGTCATTTTACTGGTGTGCTTGAGAGAGGTATAGTAGGGTAGTTATTCAGTGAGGTGAACCACTGATAATTGGAGAGGGTCCTTTATATTCCTATAGACTTGTGCAGAAAGCACAAGATGAGCAGGTAATTTTACTGGTGTCTTTGAGAGAGGGATTGTAGGGTAGTTATTCAGTGAGGTGAACCACCAATAATTGGAGAGGGTCCTTTATATTCCTATAGACTAGTGCAGGAAGCACAAGATGAGCAGGTAATTTTACTGGTGTCCTTGAGAGAGGGATTGTAGGGTAGTTATTCAGTGAGGTGAACCACCAATAATTGGAGAGGGTCCTTTATATTCCTATAGACTAGTGCAGGAAGCACAAGATGAGCAGATAACTCTCATCCAACTGCAGGTGCTTGGTGTGACAGACCAAGATGCAGAGGACAGGAAGAAATGGAAACAGTTGATCTGCTGTGGCGACCCCTAACGGGAGCAGCCAAAAGAAGAAGAAGAAGATGCAAACACCTTTCCCTCTGTTTTTTCCCGCAAACTCTACACCACCGGTGTACATAAATGGGGAAATTTTACCTAACAAAAGCAAAAAAATGACAGGGGCTGCTTTTGCTGTCATAAATCAACATGTGGATGAGGCTGAGGGTAGTGAGGATGATAATGCTGATGACCAACCCACAGTGATGAGAAGGTGAAGAGTGTACAGACCCAGGGTAACCTACCAGGGGCTACATGAGCTTGAGATAGTGGAGTGCTATAGGGTGGACAGGGACTTCCTACATCAAATTGTTGAGCTGTGCCGGCCACAACTCACACACAGAACCAACAGAAGGGAACCCATCCCAGTGGATACCAAGGTATTTGTCGACTTAAGAATACTAGCCAGAGGTACCTTCCAAAGGCCAACTGGGGATATCATGGGGATCTCACAGGCATCAGCATCCAGGGTACTCCACCAATTCCTGGGTGCCATGTCAGCACATGCTGTTGAGCACATATATTTCCTCAACACCTGTGAGGCGTTGATCAGCAATATGTGTCTCTTCCACCAAAAAGCAGAATACCCTGAGGTAGTGGGTGCTATGGGCTGCATGCACATACACATCAATGCACCACCCGGTGAGTGGGGTAGAGTCTACATAAACTGCAAAGGCTTCCCCTCCAACTGTCAGGTTGTGTGTAATGCCCAGGGCATTATAATAAATGTGTATGCTGGCAGCCCTGGAAGCTATCGCGACTCCCACATCTGGCATATGATGCAGCTGTACCAAAGATTTGCCAATAGGGACATCCCATATGGCCACCTAATGGGGGATGCAGTGGCTGATGATACCCATAAGAAATGCACACTCACACGAACAAGAACTCCATAATGAGGCATATGCACAGACCAGAATCATAATAGAGCATGTACTTGGGATGCCCAAGTCACTGTTTCGGTGCCTGGACATATCCAATGGAGCCTTGCAGTACTCACCAGCTACATGTACCCAAATTGTCATTGAATGTGCCATGCTACACAATATGGTCCTGCAGAAACAGCTGCAGCAGGAACAGCATGGGGCAGGGCCACACAGCCTCCCACCATTGCCAAGGCCAGCATAGACACAGAGTGACTCAGAGGAGAAATAACCTGAGCCTGCCCCTGTAGGCAGAAGGAGGCATGCCCAGTATGCCCAAGCCTTGGCAAAGTGGCAATCCATAGCACATACACTGACATGGTAGGAACCCAGGGAATGACACCTCTCTCTGACTCACACATACAGTAAAAGGGATGCCAAACATGACACTACCTGTGCTTAACCATGTATAGGGAGTGTACTATGTGCATCCAACATAGTCAGCCCTCCAGCACCATCCTCAATACTGGCACAGCCACAAGGTAAGTCAGTCTCACTATCAACTGCTGAATGTAATGGTATGTTCTGCTACCTGTATCTATGGTATGAATGTGAGCATGTAAGGGAATTGGGTGGCTGAATGGGATAGCAGCAGATAGTAGACACCTATATCGGCAGCTTGAAATCCATAACAAATACTGGTGTCAACACAGTGGGCAGTACTAGACAAGGTGACAAAACCCACTACAGGACATGTGGTAGGCCAAATGTGTATCCATAGGACACACACATGCATGTCAGTGAGGCTTACATACCCAACAACAGTCCCAACCAGCAGGACAAGTGTAGACAAACACAAAGAAAGGCTGGGCTAAGGCCTCTGATTGATGGCTATGGAGAACAGCCCCACTCCAGACCTACACAGACAGACTACAACAGGTCAGGCAGTGGGATGTTAGTTCTGAAGGGTAAGAAGTCCAAAATGAAATGTAGGTCAATAAAGCCTAAAAACTATAGTACACTAATATGCCACTAGTCTGCATGATAGGTCAGAATATAGAATGAAATGGAAGCCAACAGAGTACCTGAAATACCAGTACAGTCATAGCAAATGTTTACAGTTGTCAGGTGTGCCCCCCACCCCACAATCCTATGTAGAAATGTAGTGACATGTATGTTTGGGTATAATAACAGTGGTGCCCAGATTACCTGAGCTGGCCAAGGTAGCAGGATAGATTGTTGCACGTGTCCAATATGCAGGGCTCTGTGTGTTAGGTTGTTGTGTGTTGTATATTGTGTGAAAGTGGGCAGTATGTAGGCATGGAGGGTTGTGTCCTGTTGGCCACTGGCCAATACTGTTGATGACAGGGCCAGGTTCTCACAACTGCAGTGCCAAACATAATGCATCCCAGCAAGGCACAATCCAGCAGTTATCCATACTAATTGTTCAGATGTAATATCTGTCACCATCTGAAAAATGGACATGGCATGAATGTGGGCCCAGACATACAAACAGTACACAGGTGGATGTACCCTAGACAGAGAGTGTATAAAATGTTACTGTCAAATGGACACATCTTTGGATTTGCACATGCAGGTTAGCAGCACATTAGTTGGCTATGTAGTATGGAATACTGATGTAGTCTGGCCAAACAATGGCAACCACAAAAGGCACAGGTATGAAGTACTGAGAAACTGCTGATGTCCCAGCACAAGACAGCATAAGTGGAATGCCCCACATATATCTGTGAGTCAGCTGCAAGTAGCTTCCATAGCACACATGCACTCAGCTCATCCCACCATCAGCCACAGGTACTTCAAAGGTCATATCCCTGCTGTTGGGAATGAGTACAATATGATCCACACCTCTGTATGGGAATAGCCACAGAATGCAGCATGCTGAAGAGGTGTCCCATGCAGGTGTGTCCCTAGCTGTAAGCAGCACCCTGCCAACATCCACAACACTGGATCAATAAGGACAGAAACTATTGACATTAACACCTTACACACCTACCCTGTCACCCAGTGCAGCCTGGGACTGTAGGAATGACACAATGCACTGACCTGCATCACTACCAAATGCCCTACAGTCCTCTGTCAAAGGCCTGTGTCTCACCTGTACTGCCAATGCATGTTATCTCATGGACTCCCAAATAATGACATAACAAAGTCCACAGAACACATGTGCAAGGCCATGTCGACAAATCCCAGTAGCATGTTCACAATGTCCTACTGCATGAACTGTGGACCAACCCCCTAAATACTGCTGGGATGAAGTGATAACTATAGGGATACTTATCAGATATCATCTGCATAATGTTCGGAAGAGGACAGAATAACAGAGGAAGGGGAGTAGAAGCCTGGAATCCATGGGGTGTGTGAAGTCTGAAACTTAGATGTATGCACATACTATCCCTGCCTGTAAGCACAGTAATGGGCTACAAACCTGCTCGTAAACCACAATGTGAAGGGGTAATAACCAGAAATATGAGCCCTGCCTCTGGGTAACTTGTGTGAATCTGTACAGCTATGAGGTATGGCCACAGCAGGATATGGCCATTCTGTCACGTCAATAGATGTACAAGCATGGGATCCTCAGCCACCACAGTATCAAGGTGCTGAACCATTTACACAGACACAATCAGCAAGTGTATGCAGCTCCCTCTACAGAATGGCATGAATGTGCAAGAATATGTAGGCTGCAGACCACAATACTGGACACAGCTTCATTCATCTTGCATTCCCCAGGAAATTACTGCAAGCAAATACGTATACCTGACAGTAGCTGATGACATAAAAAAATCAGTGTAAAACAGTACATATGTCTGAATATCTCTGCTAACACCAAAATCATGTAGCAGAAGTAGCACAGACACAATTAGTTACAGTATCCCACTATCCTTTGCTCATTGTGACCCCATATTGTCAACCGATCTGCAGATACCCTGCAGAGGCAGGTTGCTAGCTGTAGGTGTAGAACATAAATGCCTGCACTGGAGTAGAACCTACCTGGAATGGCTTTGCACATTCATTACAGAAGGTCATACTGGGCATGCTCCCACACTTAGAGAAACAAAGCCCATGTCTGACAACAAAATACTGAAAGGTCATACTGGGCATGTTCCCACACTTAGAGAAATGATGCCCATGTCTGGCAACAACAGTGGACTATACATATCTATCAGTCACAGATGTCTGTGCACACACTCTACATTCCACACCAGTCATGCTTTGCATACACATTGGATAGGGATACATACATATATCCAAGGACAACACACTGTAATAGGTCAAATATACACATACATAGATGTGGGGAAGAGAGTGACAGACAGTGACAAAGAGATTCCTATCATGAGGCCTGTCCCACCCAGCACACATCCAGTTGTCCAATACCACATGAAGTGCAAATGTCTATCACTGTAGACAATTGCTTCTGGTAGCCCTCAGCACTATAGTGTCTGCGGTGCTTGTGATAACTGTGTGACATGACAGTACAAGTCATTATTCATCTAGCAGTTGTATACATGGTCCTGTCAAATGTAAACCTGTGTGCGACTGAGTGTTGTGTGTGTGCTTACAGACAAATGTTTATGGCCCATTCACATGCACACTGCACTCTTCATTGCCCTACTTTAGCTAGTATGCTGCTTTCATTCACCTTTGGAGAAGGACTAGCCCTATAAGCTCCATGGTGCGTACTATAACCGTGTAATGCTATAGTGTGATGTACTAGTTAAGTAGGAGTTCAAATCCCAGCCATGGCAACTGTGAAAGTCTGTGTGTGTTTGTTTGTGTGTGCAGGGATCAATACGTTTGAGGCCAGTCACAGTCACTACACTTTCCATTGCCCTACTTTGGCAAGCCTGCTGATGTCATTCACCTTGAAATACACCTTTGGAGAAGGGCTAGCCCTATAAGCTCTGTTGCACAAGCTATAACTATGTAATGATATAGTGTGATGTACTAGTCAGGTAAGAGTTCTAATCCCAGACATGACAACTGTGAGACTCTGTATTTGCTTGTGTGTGTGCATGTAGGGATCAATGCTTTTGAGGCCAGTCACAGTCACTACAGTTTCCATTGCCCTATTTTAGCAAGCCTGCTGATGTCATTCACCTTGAAATACACCTTTGGAGAAGGGCTAGCCCTATAAGTTCCGTGACACATTCTATAATTGTGTAATGCTATAGTGTGATGTACTAGTCAGGTAAGAGTTCTAATTGCAGACATTGCAACTGTGAGACTCTATGTGTGTATGTGGTGTGTGTGTGTGTGTGTGTATGTGTATGTAGGGATCAATGCTTTTGAGGCCAGTCACAGTCACTACATTTTCCATTGCCCTAATTTGGCAAGCCTGCTGATGTCACTCACCTTGAAATACACCTTTGGAGAAGGGCTAGCCCTATAAGCTCAGTAGTGCGTGCTATAATTGCAACGTTATAGTGTGATGTACTAGTCATGTAGGAGATCTAATCCCAGAAATGGCAATGGTGAAACTATGTGTGTGTTTTTGTTTGTGTCTGTAGGGATCAATGATTTTGATGCCAGTCACAGTCACTACACTTTCTATTGCATGGCTTTGGCAAGCCTGCCGATGGCCTTCACCTTGAAATATACCTTTGGAGAAGGGCTAGCCCTATAAGCTTAGTAGCGTGTGCTATAATTGCGTAATGTTATAGTGTGATGTACTAGTCATGTAGGAGATCTAATCCCAGAAATGGCAATGGTGAAACTCTGTGTGTGTGTTTGTTTGTGTGTGTAGGGATCAATGATTTTGAGGCCAGTCACAATCACTACACTGTCCATTGCACGACTTTGGGAAGCCTGCTGATGTCATTCACCTTGAAAAATACCTTTTGAAAAGGGCTAGCCCTATAAGCTCTGTGGCACATGCTATAACTACATAATGCTATAGTGTAATGTACTTGTTAGGTAGGAGTTCTAATCCCAGACATGACAACTGTGAGAGTCTGTGTGTGTGTATGCGTATGTGTGTGTGTGTGTTTGTTTGTGTGTGCAGGGATCAATGCTTTTGAGGCCAGCCACAGTCACTACACTTTCCATTGCCCTACTTTGGCAAGCTTGCTGATGTCATTCACCTTGAAATACACCTTTGGAGAAGGGCTAGCCCTATAAAGCTCTTTGGCATGTGCGATAAATGTGGTACACTGTAGTAGCAATAAATAGCTAGGTAGGGGGTTGAATCTCAGTACTATTAAGTGTTTAAGTGTGTGTGTTTGTCATCCATATCCTGTGTGGAGGTAGCTGTGATTGTGTCATAACAGGACTCATTGTGTCTTGGGTTTTGCAAATTTCTTATATTGAGGACCTACTATATGTCACAATGTCCACCTTACAAGGAAAACAGATGTCAAACAGCAGAGAGGCTGGTGTAGACAATCCATACCACTACATGTGACATTATAGATTGGTGAATAATATAGTCAACCCTTGTTTTACCCAGAGAACACTCTCCACCCATGTTTCATACACAAACACACTTGACTAGGCAACAACCACTATATTGGTAGTTCCCAGCATATTGCCCACAGATAGTAACGATGGTGTGATTGCAGTGGACTACAGAAGACATGGCACCCTATTCCATCCCTACAATAGGCAAATAATTGCTTACAGTGGTCCTTTGCTATGTTTCCCTCTGGATGTCTGCAACAACTGTAGCGTCTGCAAATGTAACCCACAAAGGAAAATCCATGCCTTATACACATGCCCTGTATGTACAGATGCCACTAACACCAGTGAATACCTGTATCATGCTGTCAGTGTAGGTGCAGGTGCAACCTCAGTTCCATAGCCAGTTCTCACCACATGAGGTCAGGAATGCCACATCAGATGATAATCTGTCCACATAACATGTCCCAGACACCCCAGGTACACTTCCACATGTCACAAAACATGCATGTGGGACATGTGCAAAACCCAGACACTGTCCATGTTATGGAATATAGAACACATACAAGGCAAGCATGGCACAGCACTGGCAACCCAAAATAATAACCCAGATGAATGGATGGTGAATACAATGCCCACCTGTGTGGGCCAGTCCAGGTAATACACTCCTGAGCCACACTGCAGACCTTTGCCATGTGGCCTGATGCCAAGGTATACCCTTTGTATAGCCTTACACAGCCTTCTGGCACAGTGAACTATACACACCTGTAAAGCAATCAACCCATGCATGTCAGTACTGGTAAATCTGTGTGTGTGTGTGTGTGTGTGTGTGTGTGTGTGTGTGTGTGTGTGTGTGTGTGTGTGTGTGTGTGTGTGTGTGTGTGTGTGTGAAGATTAATGATTTGGAAGCCATTCAAACTCACTACACCTCCCATTGCCCTATTCTAACATGCCTTCTGATGTCAGTCACCTTGACATACCCTTTGCACATATATCATCCCGATAATCTCTGTGGCACATGTGATACTTGCGTAATACTGTAGTGTAGCAAACTTGTTAGTTAGGAATTCTAATCCTGACCCTGCCAACTGTGATAATGTGTGTGAGTCCCTGAGAGAGTGTGGTTGTGTCTTCCCTGATACCTGCTTTTGTGGACAGGCACATGTACTACACTTACCTTATCCCTCCTTTATCACTGTTGCCGATATCACTCAACTTCGAAGATACCTTTGGACAGCTTTCCAGCATGTAAGCTCAGTGCCACATGCAATAACTGCATAAAAATGTAATAGCAATACATAGTCAGGCAGGGATTTGAAACCCAATACTGGTAAGTGTGTGACACAAGCATGCTTAGCTCTTACTCTCCTATCCCTTTCCTTTCGTACTTTGTCTCTGTCTCTCTCACGCCCTCTCTGGTGGATGGGGACAAGTACACCTGCTTTGCTTAGGCAGCAGCTTGTTTTTTGTAAGGGATGCTCGTGACCAGGTGATGGCCTGTGCACAAATTGCAGTCCCCCACTAGCTGATTGCATGTGGAACAGCTGTGGTGTCATTCCCATAGCCAATTGCATGGAAACACACTCCTATAACTAAGAACATCATGTGGGTGTTGGCCCTTTTCATTCACTGTGAGCAGGACTTCATTTGGGTGTTTTACAAGCAGCATCACAGAGGTTAGTGGGATATACCTCTCACAACATACACTGTGGAGAAAGGCCAACAAACAGGAGGGGGATGTTCCAGACATGAGGACAGAATGTAAGTCTTGCTCTTCTACATTTGAAGTAATGTTGGTTTAACATGGTTTGTGTGGATATGGCTGGTCTACATCATTTATTATCTGTCATGACAGTGTTATGTGGTTGAGGAAACTCTCACCTGAAGGGCTATCTGCAGACTGACCAATGTTTGGAATCTTACATGTGTTGTATTACTCACACATGTCCTATCTTTAGAAATGCAGTATCATACTCTGAGGATTGCAGTCAGTACATGGTGACTACTATATGAGTTACTGACTTCATATCCCACAGAAGACATATGTCACAACAAACCCTGTTACACCAGTAAATGTATAAGTTTATCATAGCAACATGTTAATATTGGCCTTGTGTTTGTGCCTCCAGCCACAACTCTGTCAATCTTTGTACATATGTTATGCAGTAAGAGGTGCATATGTTCAGTACATCATTATTTACTGACATCATACCTGAAAACAAGCCAGTGAGATATCAGACTGCTAGACATGTTATGTATAGTAGGGTTTATATTTGAGGACAAAACCTGGACATTCTGTTGTAGTGTGTACAGTAGTCAGGTATGTGTACTTATGGTGATTGACAGAGTGTGCATTGTGAATATGTACCATGGCCTTTGTACAGATGTCATTGTTCTTGGTCCTGTTCTATCTGATGTTGCATGCTGCTCCAGTGTATGATACCTTATTGGCGTACATGTTTGTAGGGCCAGACAGACACATGTCCCATACCACAGTCAGGCATTGGAATAAACTGTGTATTGGCCCATTATATGTAGGATTAGTGTGT
Source organism: Protopterus annectens (assembly GCF_019279795.1). Lineage (NCBI taxonomy): Eukaryota > Metazoa > Chordata > Ceratodontiformes > Protopteridae > Protopterus > Protopterus annectens. The sequence goes on from NC_056738.1 coordinate 217,090,527, forward strand.
GAGTGGCATATATGAGGATGGTGTTGATCACACAGTCTATATACTGTAATATTAAGTATGCTTACCATATGTGACTGTGGCTGTATGCAGATTGGTTGTGGGTATGTGCTTTAACACAGGTGTCTGTTACTCCATGCTGTTACATGCCTATAGAGCCTGCTATATTTACAAGTAAATGTGTATTCCCCCAATAGAAGTGTAGGTCAGTGTTGTGGCAGTCTTCCTGTAGTTTACACAGTGCTTTGTGACATGCCTAGTAGCTCAGTGTACTTACCCAGTGTGATGTTATGTCCAGATATTTGTCGGATGTACTGTTGTCGGGCCACCATAACTGTTGTGTATTTCTGACAAAGCAGTGAGATGCTGTAAAGATGTATGTCATTAACTAGTGGGTAGTATGTGGGCTTGTGACCTCTGCTCCTCCAGTTATTATGTGTTAGGATAGACAGGAGTATGTGAATGCATACACTGTGTGAGTTTATCTATTCCAGTATTTTCATGATATCCCCATTTACATGGCTGTAAACATCCACTTTGTCAGGCTTGGTACACACGTCTTGCACTAAGGGGTTATGTGTATACCTCTGGACTGACCAGAGTGTGTCAGACTGTCCACATTTATTGGTCATATCTCTACTGTATTCCGCAGGATCATTACTGTGATTTGTGTGGTGCTGCACTTTGATGATCTTATGATGTCTGTCAGTAACTGATGGCGTACATGTCAATGTCAGATGTGACTTCCCACACAACATTTCTGTTAAGACAACCCCTGTTACAGTGGCAACAGTCTACATTTATACCTGCAATACTTACATGACATCCCCTTGCACTAAGAGTTTGTGACTACTACACATGTATATATATATATATATATATATATATATATATAGATCTAGATATATATAGACAGATATATGCATATATATATATATATATATATATATATATATATACGGGAGGGTTGGGATGGTTAAGGTGTTTGCCTTATAAACACAAGGTGCAAGGTTTGAGTCTCACAAGGGATAATTGGCTAGGCTTAAAATGGCTCACAAGTGTGCCCCCCACACCCCGCTACTTAAATATACCGACTCCAAGGTCGCAAATAACATAATAAAAAAAAAACTCACACCACACCATCCTCCACTCGCTCGCTCACAAATACACAAACACCAACAAATCCAACACGCACACTCACACTTATACCTCCCTACCCTTACCCACACATACAACATACAAAAACACACACAAGCACTCACCTGCAATTTTAGGCACCATAACACTACACGCGATGCACCAGAAATGCATAAGCGCGGATTTGAGATATTCAAATTCGCTCTTATGCACTTTCGGCATTCTGGTTTTAGGCTTTATGGTCTCGAATTACTGAAATTCGAGATTTCAGTAATTCGAGATTTTGAAGTGTAACTATATAGATATAGATAAATATATATATATATATATATATATATATATATATATATATATATATATATATATATATATATATATATATATATATATATATATATATATATATATATATATATATATATATGTGGATTCCTATTACAGGAACGAAAGTTCACTACTTCGAACTTGTAATAGGAAGCCTCACTGCTGTGAAAGTTCACTTTAATGAAAGTGAACTTTTGCGTAAGTGCACTTCACCGAAAACACTGCAACACAGTTTAGGACATAAAAAACAAGCTATGTTTTCCACTATGGTGTGATAGTCATGGACCTTAGGATTAGGGCATGGGTTAGGGTAAGGGGATAGTTAGTAAAGCTATCCCCTTACCCTAACCCATGCCCTAACCCTAAGGTTTGTGACTATCGCACCATAGTGGAGGACATTGCTATGTCCTTCACTGTACTGCAGTCATCATGGACCTTAGGGTTAGGGCACAGGTCATGGTAAGGGGATAGCCCTACAGGCTATCCCCTTACTATGACCAGTACGCTAACCCTAATGTCTGTGAGTACTGCACAGATGTTCAGTATAACACCCGTTCGATGTACTGAACTTTGTGTAAGTGCATTTTCTATTAAGTGCACTTTCGCTGCAGTGAGCATTCCATGCACTATTTCGAATTAGTGAAAATTCGTTCTAGTGTATGGAACCCATATATATATATATATATATGTATATATATATATATATATATATATATATATATATATATATATATATATATATATATATCTATATATATATATATATATATATATATATATATACATATACATATATATATAAAGATAGATCTATATGACCATATATATAACGCAATATACAGATGCATATAAATAAATATACATACATATATATATATATATATATATATATATATATATATATATATATATATATATATATATATATATATGTGTGTGTGTGTGTGTGTGTGTGTGTGTGTGTGTGTGTGTGTATGACATATATCTGCATATGTATATATATATATATATATATATATATATATATATATGACTGTTGTATATACCTTCCCAGATGTATCACACCGTATTTATCTGATATGTGTATATTTAGATATAACAACATACGTGATTCAACACTAATATTAACAAGTACTGCACAATTGTAGAAGTCACTGCAGTTGTTTAATACTATTCAGTATGTGTACTGACATATATATTGGAAAAAACAACAACCATCTTCACAGCTGTGAAGGCTTATTGGTTAATTGCTGTAATTATAGTGTACTGTGTCCTAGGTTTAAGACTTGCAAGGGCTTTTTCTTTTGTTACTGAGCAGAACAAGGGCTGTTGGATACAGAGTGGTTAAGGCAAGTTTGAGTAGCTTTAAGTGGGTTTGCGCAGCTGTAGGCACTACTAACGTACGGTGAAACGTATAGGCTCTTACACCATGTAGGCTTCGCATACCAGTGCGCAAATGTGCTTAGCATTTACATATAAGTAATGCCTACAATTGCTGAGCATAGCTCAGCCCAGGGAACCAGTGATCACATTCCAGTTTGATAAAATGGCAGGGTAATGACATCTTTAATAAGTGTATTTAATTCCATGTGCATAACATTCATCTATTTGCTGTCATTACAGTAGCAAGGGGTGTGAGTCTACTGTCTGGGACACCTGAGTATATATGGCTTGTACAACACTCTTTTCCATTTGAATGTGTTTCATACACAGGTAGTATCCCAGGTTATATGCAGTCACACTGGCATGTAGTGTATCATTATGTTTCTACTGTTGACAGTGCTTTCCCAAGTAAGAGTAGTTGCAGATTTTAGTACTGGAACCAAACACCCCTGCATGCAATGATGGACTCTGAGTCCTCACTATCATGTTCTTGGTGTGTGAGCTGTGTGTCATTAAGTATTTGCTACTGGATATTGATCTGACATTTGGATATTAACTGTAGACTACTGTGTGTATAGTACATGTCATTGAAGACTGCTGTCATGTAGTAATGGCATAACTATCAGTGTCAGACATCTGTCTGTGAACACAGTCATCCTACTGCATAACCAGTTGGCTAGCTGATGTCTGTCTGTCCTCTGTACAGATGTGCAGATGTCCGGACTCCATCTTTGCTGCTTACAGGCAATCTATGCTTGAGTGACACTGACATGTCTGCTCATTTGTGTTATGAATGCCACAGCTAGGAATCCACACCCTGTACGCACCACATGCCATGGATACCTCAACTACACTACCAAAGTCAACAGAACATGCTTGGGTACAGGTCTCCAAGAGAGAAACTTACCATGTTATGTCATAGATGTTGCATACATAACTGGAGCACCTCACTGGCCCTCTGCAAGAGGCAACCAGATGATTTGATGTTGCATGTAACTCTCACCCTGAGGATCACCCCTATGGAATCTGTTGATAGATGGCCTGCTGGAAAATGGCAGGTGGCATGATACCACTGTACACACATCCCCTACACTTCTCATCTCTCCATGGACAATAGCCTGGTACACACCTATGAACACCTGCACCGATGGACCCCAGTACTGACAAATGTGTATGTGTGCATTACTGAGAATAACAGTGTCTGTGTGTTTGTAGACCTGTAGTTGAATACCCTGAGGCCCTTCACACCCACCATAGTTAGATGAGGCTGCTGCTGTACTGGACATTACATGTACATTGTTAAACTCTGCACCCTATGGGCTACCTGGAGCTTATAGTACCAGCACAACACTGTTGTACAAATGGGTTGATAGGCATGGGATACCCTCTAAGTTCTGGCAAGTGTGTGTATGTGTGCAAGTGTGTATATTTGTAGGATACAGCATTCTGAGGCCAGAATCTCCCAATATAATATGCCTTGCCACACAGTATTAGGGATAGTGATGTTGCTGACTGGAGAGCCATGAAAATGCATCACCCTACCATCCCTGTGGCATGTGCGCTAGATGCATTTCCCTATAGTAGCAATCTTGGGATAGACAAGGGGTTGTATTGCAGTCCTGGTCAATGTGTGATGGTGGGTATGTCAGGCTATTATCATGGATAACAGTGCGCACAATATCCACTGTGGGGTGTAGGTGCTGGGTATACTGTATTTCCACCATGGTACCCCCAGTACATGTTCGATCTTCCAGTGTATGGGGACCACTGTCACCATCAACCATACAGGTAATGGATAACACTATCCAGCCCAGTTATGCATGTGTTGTGTGCAACTTATCTGTAACAGAATGGACACACTGACAAGGAAGTTAGCACTGATAAGCCCAGGTCCTTCAGATGTGTGTATGACTGTTACATGTTTGTCAATGTGTATATGACAGTATGTCGCACTATGTATTGTTCATAAACAACCAGCACATCCCTCATTACCATACAGTACAGGGCCTGGTGATGTTCTTCACTTAACATGTAACCTGGAACACACCTCATCCTAAAAGCTATGTGGTGTGTGCAGATAAGGCCACACACATCAGTAGCACTACATACCTAGGTAGGGGTTCTTGTCCCAGTGCTACCAAGTAATACTCTGTGTGTATGTGAAGAGATCTACTTCCTTTTGCAGAATATACATGTCACAGGAGGTCATCTGTCCAAGAACTGCCTGACAAACACTTACATTTCACAGGTATCATACTGTGAAAATTCATTCCATCACAACTAGTAGTAGATGTGTAAATGCCCTCTTCCCCACTGTATAGGTGTACAGCCATACTGGGGTTTGTATATATAGCTGAGTGTGGATCTTGTGGACACAGCCACCATCATTGCAGTTACTCTTGTGTGTATCCCCCCACTTAGCTGGCTGTAATACTGTAACTAGAAGACTGAATGTTCTTTGCGGAAATACTAGGACTTTGACAATAATCATTCACAAATCTGAGGTGATATATCTGGATAATTTCCATGAGGTACACAGCTATGTTTGTATTACTTTTCACAGTTTCAAAGACAGTCTTGAATGTCAAGGTTAAGTAGTTGTCAGTCACACTACCTGCTGTTCTACAGCACTTCACACCCTCCAAACAATAGGGCTGTGCCACCCACACCAGCAAACCTATGTTTACTAAGTTGAGGATTGCACTACATTGGAGAAGGGGGACATATACCCTGCCATTACCATCTTCAGTGGCATTAAACTTGCAGACTGCTTATTTTCCAATGTGTTGTTGTGCCTATTCTGTCTTGGTGGAATTACATAGGCTAAAATGGGTTCCTTGCACAAATACATATGTCCATGTGTACAGTATTCTCTGTGTATTGCATAAACACCAAAGCCTCTGTGTGAGCTATACACAAACATGTGGTGTGTACCACCCAGTACACTTACTATTGTCCACTGTAGAAGGGCTGCTGACATCAGCCTCCATGCACTCACCTGTATACAGCCCAGACCTATCAGCCATGTGACACACGCACTAACTGCTATACAGACATGTGACATGTGTTCAGCTGTACCCAGGATATGGTACAGTCAAGGTGTCACCACAGTACCATACCCCTTGTAGGAAACAACAGCAGACCAACATCCTGCCGACACATGGACACCTACAACACAAACAGAATACATTATGGAGACCACAATCACTCAGTGTTAATAACAGCTATAATGCATCATGGCTGGACAGCTTCACTTCCTGACATGTAAGCATTAAACTTTTGTGCTGACAATATGTTACACGGTATTACATTAGTACACCATAGTACAGTCACCCTGTGCATCAGAACCATATTAGCCTGTTCCTGCATTGATGTTATGGATGACAGGGATGTGGCACAGGTATTGTCATATGCACAGGGTGTGTTGTTGGTTTGCCAGAGACCTAGGCTGAGCCATACGTTTGACATCATATGTGTGTGTGTGTGTGTGTGTGAGGGGGTTTAATTCTTAATTGGGCTGTTGTGATGTGGTATGTGTAGGTATGGGGGTGCCCCAGCTGTGTTGGTGATGTGTGTGTGTATGCATGCACAGAGTTCTGCCATGCTGCTGCCCTATAAAGGGGTTTGTTGGACAGCTGCAGACCGTACCTGGCAGGGTGGGCAGTTCACCATCTTCGGCCATGGACATAGGAACTGTGCCCACCAGGGGTTCCACGGGCACAACCAGGTACAAGTCACAATATGGTACTCTCCCCTGATGACATATGTCTGCTGGATCCAGGTCCCTCTTGGGAATGGCCAGGGCTGCATGTGACCTGCTGTGTTGAGGTGTGGACAGTGCCCCCACTGCAGTGCTGGGGCTGGTACTGCCACTACAGGAGCAGCTCTGACTACTGGCCCATCCACATCAACCTCCAGCTGGTTGTGTTGCTGGCCTACGTCCATGTGGCCATCGCACTACTCCCGCCATATGCTCAAGCACAGACATTCCACAGTTGAGAATTCCCATCATCTCACCCAACCGTCTATCCACGACCTCTGCAAAATAATGGTGGCGACCTGCAAGATCACGGATGTTGTCAATAACTGCTGAATGAGAAGCCCTCTGCAGCCTCAGACCCTGTCTGATATACTATTCCATATGTGCCTCCACCTCCATGATGGCCTGAAACATGTGGTACCTCTGCCAGGGGCATGATGACCAGCAGCCCTCCTATGAGCACCCCTGTACATCTGCCTGTGTAGTACCCCACCGGACATCTGGCTATGGCTGCTGTTTCCAGACACATGCCATAGACACCACACTGTCCTGTTCCATGCCACCACCCGCCAAATGTTCCTCAGTTATGGCCACTGGTGATGGGGTATATATAGACAATGTTACTGTGTGCGGGGATGGGGTAGATAATAGTGGGATGTCAAACAATGGTGCAGCTTCAGCCCCCGACAACCCCACCTGTCCCTCAACACACCTATCATCATTATCAGTGTCTGTATGTACAGCATCAGTTTGCCTGCAGGAGGGACACTGACCCACCTCGCCACCTGTGAGGGGAAAACAAGAAATGCACTTTAAGACCTGTACATCATTGCTTAACACTACACACACACACACACACACACACACACACACACACACACACACACACACACACACACACACACACACACACGCACACACACTCACACACACTTTCAGGTGAAGTTGCACAGATATTACACACAGACCTCTCATTACCCATCTGTCAACATGCATAGTAGGTGATGCACCTTCCCCTGGAAAACACTGCACCCATGTACACAGTATTGCTGTGCACCTATTCAGCACCCAGGCATGTACTGTGCACCATACATCACAGGTGTACACACCATTGCTGAATGTGTATATGTGTGCCAGTTATGTTTGCTCTGCTGCTCACAGCCCCTACATGTTTGTCCAACACATAACTGGGATGATATGTAGGCAGATGTCATTTGTGCATGCCTGATGTCTGATTTACAGATCTCATCATCAGCGATGCATGTATGGCCAATAAAATACAATTACACTGACAACCTTCAGACCTTACTGTGGCTATGAGGAGTGTACACACTCTTACTGACATGGCACCCTCTTCCCTGATATGCCATGGGGCCACATTACTGCATATGTTAACATTATACAAACCTGATATGTGACATATGACATGTGCAGTCAAATGCAGTATCAAACAAATGTTTTAGTTATGCAAATGCTGATTGAGATGCATACAATTTGTGGGTGCATATTTGTGCACACCCTTATCATGATGGTTTGTTGCACCAACTGTTAAGTGTACTACAGCAGTCACTATTCCTGGAAGGGGTATACTAACATGGGCCATCTGCATTTGCCTGTATTTGGTCACTCTGCCCTACAAATGTCTCCCAACTCTACATGATTGCAAGGTCAACACGTGCACAGCCCTTCGAGGTCACACAGTGCCGTCACTATTGCTGTGGAGTCAGGGTTGTGTCTGCCACAATTCATGACCTTGACTGTGTGCAGATACAGCCATTCTTAGTGAGCTTTGGAACTCTGCTTCAGTTTACTGTTGTGTATCAGGATGACACCCTCTCCCCATCCTCAGCCTTTTTGCAGATGTTTGACAGCTATGGCCTACACATGTGTGTCCTTTTGATGTGTCCCAAATTCTGAACACCATGTGTACCAGCCTAGTCTCTGCTAATGAATGGCAAACATACAGGTGTACACTGACACCAGCAAGGTACAGATGTGGATGGTGGGCCTGGGGTGAGGTGTTGGTTGTGCAGCACATGTATCTTAATTGATACTGTCTGTGGGTTTCCAACTTGGTCTTGGTGCACCAGTACATACTGCAACACATGCCTTTTAGGGACTTTTGATGTTATGCATACGCTACCTGTAGAGAGCCCTGGCTGATGTTTCCTGTGGAACAACTATCCCATCTGATTACCCTAACCAATGGGCCACATGTATGCAGAGTCCAGGCGATTGCCGACACAGGTACTGCACAGCCAGTACTTGCTAGACATTCCTGGAACTCCCTCAGTGTTGCAGCATGTTACTATGCAGCCTGCATGACCAGTTTGCAACATGTGTTGTCATCTGTCTTGGATGGCCATCTGTTTATTTCCTACAGTAATCCTGTCCCATACATCCTCACCACATACATGACTGTCTGCACTGTTTGCCATTGTATATGCAATAGTGATGTAAGGCTACATGTCCAACTCGTGCATGGTACCTGTTGGGTATAGGATCCATTCCATGGCTTGTAAGATGTGTCCAAGCCATGGCTGCCTCTGTTGCAGGTAAGTGGGCACATTTGAGGGCAATTATCTTGGACAGCAGACCATTTCGTGGTGTGACATTGAGGACCTGTACTTGCTGGAAGGTCCATACTCATGAAGAGTGCATGCTGTCAGTACCTCAAAAGCTGCTTTTACAATATGTTATTTGGAGTGTATGCACACATATGCTTCTAGTGATTGTTAAGGTATGTATTCCCCATATTTCCTGTCCTAACATAGAATTCAATATTACACATTCATTGCTCATGTTAGGGCCACATTACAGGTTGTAAGGGTTGTGGAATACGGTATTGTGATATGCCGTTATGCAGATCTGTAACAGTTGCCATTGTTATAGTGGTATATACACTGATGTAGCACTGTATAAGGGTGATGTTTCAGACAAGTCCCTACTGTAGACCATTTGTCCCACCATTATGTTCATCTCTGTGCATACATCTTGCAATGACAGGTTGTTAGTTATATTGCAGGACTCTTACATACCCTTCAGATATGCCACCATGGTGACCACTGTCATGCAGTGCAGTTAACAACAACAATAAGTGAACATGTACAGCATGCATTATGGGTAGGTGTGTTAAATGTGTACATGGAAAATACCATGGCCATAACATGGCCGGAGTATTGGCAAACCTGAACAAAGATCATACTCACCAGCTACAGGCTGCTGCCTCAGAGGTATACCAGAGGGCCCTACATAGTTGTGTGAGAGATGTGCTGCCAGTAGCCACACCTGTGGCATTTGTACAGTGTGGGAGCAGCACTACAGTACATCAATAGTACAAACCCACAATACTACAGATTATGCACATCTGTTTATTACTACAATGCAGCAACAGACTATATATATTTTATCTCACATATGCATGATTAAACTCTACAGATGCAGATGGATACGCAACAGTGGTCTACTGATGTGCCTTGTGGCCTTACCAGCATGCTCCTCATCCATTGTGTGGGTAGCACCCACCTCCACATTGCTCTCCACAGGATCTTGTTTTTGCAGGTGGACAGGTGCCCCAAGGCTGGTGAGGAGCTACTCAGCATGTGTCGGGGGGGGGGTTGGATGGCATGACCCAACCCTGTGGCTAACTGGTCCCTCCTAACTGCAGCAGCATGCTGATGGGCATGGTGGAGTAGGTCAGTGCACCGATGTCGGACCTGATCATAACTGTGGTTATGCAGGCTGACATCATTTACCCTGTGGACAAGATCATTCCACAGGACGGTCCTCTCCTGCAGATCATGGGCTGTACATCCAAACAGGGTGTGGTAGTGCTGCACTAGATGTTGAATGATCACCTCATTCTCCTGGGAGGTGTACATCGGCAATCTTTCCGTGACATGGTGCCTGAAAGACATAAAGAAGAAAAAAGGTCTGAAGACCTCATACTGCAAGGATATAATAGTTGTTAATATATATCGCTGTCTCGACCCCACCATATATGCAACAACAATCTGATCCCGCAACTCAATGGGTATGTTTACAGCAAACTTACTGTTGGGGCATATATCATATTGTACAACAATTTGTGCAATGTGTTTGTAATCATATTCCATGTTGAAACACTACCATAGGTGGCCTGTTATGAACAATGTCACCTGCATGACATTGTAAGGGCCACTATGGTTCCATATATGCATGTGTTCTGTTTGCTTTGTGACTGCTGCAAATCTGCATGCTGTTAGATATAATCCTGGAATGTGTGGACTATTATTACCCACATATGTTCTTTAACTTTGACACAATAGCATATTTGGGAAGACAGTTCCCAGCAGAAACACCTCTCCCATCTCATCTGGCCATGTTACCAGGCCACATCACATCTGGAACCCACCCCGGGACCTCATCATCTGCTGGTCCTGCACTACCTTCAGGTGGAACAACTTCAGGGGATGGTGCTCACGCCCACCCTGGGAGCAAACACAGACAGGATCCTGTCACCTGAAGTCAGGTCCAGGGTCTGGTGCATAGGGAGCTCCACAGAGACATGGGGGATGTGCAACATCACCTTGAGGCCCTCAGTACACAATCATAGGATCCGCATGCTCCTCCTGCTCATCCCCCAGCCCAGCACCTTCAGGGCCAAGAAGGTGCAGTTGTGACAGCCCATGGGTGGGGACCTTGGTCCCATTGTTGCCATATGGGGACTCATGGGCTTCAACATTCCAAACACCACTCCCCATCTAAGGTGTTTACCCACCACATGTGTCATATACCACCCCTGTATGCTGCCTTGTCTGTCTTCCAACCCAACCTACTTCCCCAAATATACCTACTATCCTTCCCCAACATACCAATCCCACCTTCACAGACAAGGGCAATGTGTTCCCAACATGGATTTCACACCATCCATAACTGTCCATTTTGCACCCACTTACTACTGTGTAGATATATATATATATATATATATATATATATGTCTGATGCATATATATATATATATATATATATATATATATATATATATATATATATATATGTCTGATGCTCTCTCACACATATCGTGCAGCACTGTCATTCAACAGTAGGGGAACTGTATTTATGTATATATTATATATATATATATATATATATATATATATATATATATATATATATATGTGTGTGTGTGTGTGTGTGTGTGTGTGTGTGTGTGTGTGTGTGTGTGTGTGTATGTGTGTGTGTGCGTTTGTATATATGTAGACATAGGTTCATAGGTTCATAGGTAAGTACTAGGTAACCTGCCCGAGGGCTTCTATAAGCCTAGCCAGAATGTGTTGGCTTTCGCAACCCCCCCCCCTTAGATTAGTTCTCTGTGCCTCGGTCCAGCAGAGCCATTAGTTCCTTGTGCCTCTGTCCAGCAGAGCCACTGCAGTGATCCCCGGATAAATTTTCTGCTTTCCATCCACTCATCAAGGTTTCTCTTGAAGAGTGTTAGTGAGGGGCTCTGCCTAATGTAGATTGGAATCCTGTTCCAAAACATGGGGAGTCTCTGGGACAGGAATCTATCCCTCCAGCACATCCTATTTATCATTGTGGTGAGGTTTAGATCCCTAGAGCATGTGGTTCTTGGGGATTTGTTTTTTTTTTTAGGTGGAGCATGTCCATCAATTCTAGGTTGGACATGGCCTTGTATGTCAGGCAGAGATCACCTCTGAGTAAGCGGTATGCAACCAGTATAGCTGGAGTTTCTTCAGTTGGGCTGCATAGGGCATATGTTTGAGGCCAGTAATCCTCTTGGTGAGGTACTTCTGTCATCTTTCCAGCTGTGGCAGATGTCTTGTAAGATACATCCCGAATGGGGCATTGTACTCTATGATGGGTCTGATGAGTGATGAGTAGAGGGGCACAATAACCTCTTTTGTTCTAGATGTGAACCCTTTTGTTATTAGGTGGGCCACATAGAAGGATTTTCTAACCACCTTGGCAATATGATTATCAAAGGAGAGATTACTATCTACTTGGGTCCCCAGATCCCTTATTACATTTTCTGTATTTAGGGAACTACCACATATGTGGTAGTTCGTGGGTACTTTGTTTTTTCCAAAGGGGATGGCTATGCACTTTTGGCATTTAGCTTGAATCCATGATTTTGACACCAGGTATCTGACTCAGTGAGACCCTTCTGAAGGATGTCTGTATCAGCTGGAGAGTTAACTATGGCCTCCTTTTTGCAGTCGTCTGCAAACCTGGTCAGCTACAGGCCTCCTGTGCTTGCCTGTACCTCTGAGAAGTATATACCGAACAGGAGGGGTCCCAGGACTGAGCCCTGGGGGATGCCACTTGTAACTGGTTTAGAGACGGTCCTAGAGCCTGCAACTCTCACTGTGTAGGTTCTATCCGTGAGCCAATTGGCAACCCATCTCATGACATGGGGGTTTATGTTCAGGCTGGTGAGCTTGTCTATAATACCAGAATGGGGAATGGTGTTGAAAGCCTTTGTGAGGTCTAGGTAGGCTGTGTGGACCTCCTTTCCCTCATCTAAAGCCTTGGTAACTGTCTCAAAGAAGTCCACCAGGTTTAGGAGGCATGATCTGACCTAAACAAAGCCAAACTGGGTAGGGTCCAATGTTTGAATGTTCCCAATGTCTCTGTTAATAAATTCTATGATGATGCACTCCATTGTCTTGCAGACCAGGCTAGTCAGGCTTATAGGGTGATAGTTCCTGGGGTCTGTTTTGGCTCCACCTTTGTGGAGTGGGATAACTGTTACTGTGCGCCACTCTATGGGTATGCAGCCTGTAGAAAGACTGAGTTTGAACAGTGTGTTTAGGTGAGGGGTTAGTTAATTTTGGAGCACATGTCAGACACAGCCTGGGACACTGTCTGGTCCCATTGAAGCTGTATTTTTGTCTTTTGATCGGGCTGTTTTAACCTGTGTGTCAGTGATTGCCAGGGCACTACATTCTTCTGGTGTAGTTATAGGCCCTTTAGGGGGTGAGAAGGGGGGGTGATGTTTGCACTAAACCTGTCTGCCAGAAAGTTGGCAGTATCAGTTGGTTCAGTGTATTTTGAGCCATGCTGCACTAACTCAGAGCAGATCTGAGAGTTTCCACTTATGTTTTTGACATAGCTAAAGAATGTTTTCTGGTTATCTTTGGAGTCCTTGGCAATTTTTTTTTCGAAGCTAGCCTTGGATGATTTAATGAGGGATTGTAGTTTCTTGCTGATACTGATCAGGGATGTCTTCCCTTCTTGGGATTTTACTCTTTTCTGTACTAGTTTCCTCCTTCTATTGTATAGCTTGTTTATGGCAGGGATCCACCAGACTGGTTTCCATTTCTTGGAGGAGTGAGTCTTGGTTTTGCTTAGGATAGCACGATCCATGCATTCTTGCAGGTGCTCATAGAGTCCCTTTGTAAGAGATTCAGCAGCTTGGACAGAATTGTCCTTTAGCATGGGGGCTGTGAAACTTTCCTCCTCAGTCTTAAGTAACGTGAAGTTTGCTTTTGAAAAGTTTTTCACAGTGGTTTCCTTGATTGGGGGTGAGGGTGGAATGCGGATATCCAGAGTGATTAGTCTATGGTCTGATCTAACAAGCTAGGGTTTGACCTCCTGTGTAGAACACCAGTTGCCCTTGTTGGTCATGACCAGGTCCAATATGTTGTCACTTCTAGTGGGGGTATTGACCAGTTGGTCCAGGGCATTTGAGTTTATAAATTCTAGGAAGCGTTGGGCAAGGGAGTTAGTACTTGAGTAGTTCTCCCAGTTAATGTTTGGGTAATTGAAATCGCCCAGCATGACCCTGACCCTGAGTCGCATCCTGCCCTCACCAAGAATGATACCACAGTATAAAGAAACAATTGGCTAAGTTTCTGGTGTCATTCAAAGGGGATCCTGTATCTGTCCACCTGGGATGACATGCTCGATAAGCCACGTTGCTTTGCAAGAGATGGCTTGCACCTATCATCCTTAGGCTTTTGAATACTGGCCAAGGCTTTTGCCACCCCCATAGTGCCTTTTTTAGGCAAGGCTCAAAATACAAACCCACCACTGTAAATAGCACAAGTAACCAAAAACTGAGGGTAATGCTGCTCAATGCCAGAAGTCTAAACCTCAAAATGCATGCACTCAAGGCACTCCTCAGTATGGAGAACATCAATATCTGTGCAGTAACAGAAACCTGGTTTAAGGCTCCAGAGAGCACCACAGCACTACCAGGCAATAAATCATACCATACTTTTCGGCCACAGAACCCGGACCGAAACACAAAGGGTGGGGGTGTATCCATATTCATCAAGTATACCCACATCTCCAGGTTAGTGGCACAGCACAATGCCTCAGAGATCATCCATGTGCAACTAACAATGGGCAAAACTGCAATTCAAATTGTAGCTTGCTACAGATCACCCACCATGACCCGGGACCCCCATTCCACATTTCTGGAGGCACTGGAAAATATGAAGGTCCTATCAAATGCCCTAATATTGGGTGATCAGAGAGCTCTTCCATGTCTCTTTTCATATAGTCAGGGAGGTATGCCTCAGGTCATTCACACCAACATGGAAAATGACAGAGTCATATTTGTACTTGTTCTGGAATGACCTGAGTGATTGTGTTATGTGGCAGATCCTTGTGCCCAACAGGCAGCTAACTGTAACCTTCTTCTTGTCCAGTCTAGTTAGTGGGACATCAGTGTGCCTAATTATAGAGTTGCCTATTTTATAATGTGTTGGGTATGTTATTTTGCCTTAAGGGCTGTGATTGCATAGCATACTGATTATGTGAAGTATCTGTTTCATGGTTTGTGATGGGGTGTGGAGGTTGCTTGGGTGTCTGCTTTGGAGGTCTCTGTTGCTTTTGCAGATTATTTGCCGGTGTTGGTTTAGTAGGTCTATGTGAGACTGGTGGAAAGTTGCAAGTATTTTCCTTCTCCTCTTGACTGTCAGTTCCAGTCTTGGGTTGAGACAGCTTTGCCTTCAGTTTGGCTGTATAATTGTATCTCTTGCATATATTAGTGTTTGGTGGTGGGAGGAGAGGGTTGTCTGTGTACATGAGGAAGTTGTAACATTACCTCAAAATGCCCAGATTCATCAGTTGGACTGGAGAGTACACCTGAAACTGCCCTTTGGGCATGCCTGAATAGGTAAAGTGAGTTGTTTTACTGACTGGCTGGTAGGGCAAATAGAAAGCCTTGTCCTTCTGGACAGTATAACTAGTGCAAGGGTTAATTAGTGCTTGCTATGAGTTTTGCACAAGTGCTGGGCTGTGAAATGAATGGTTTGCGTGCTTAAGTTGAAAGTTTGTCTAGTTCCAAGGGAAAAATTGAAGAGCAGACTTCGTGGAGCTGGGAATAGTTTAACCCTAGCTAACTGGCACTGTCCAGCATCCAAAACTGTGCAAATGCAGTTTTTATAGCTGGGAAATGAAAGAGATAGAAATTAGCCCAAAATGGCTAACGAACTACTAACCTCTGGGCTACAGCAAACAAGGTGCACAAGTTTCAAAAATAAACAGATCAAATAAGCAGGCACAATAAGCCTTTAACCAGAAATTCCCATCTCAGAAGGGCAGAATCTAGCCTCTCCTCCCACAAGAGTGTAGACTACAAACCTTTTAATGTAAAATAACTGGCCTGAAGCCCAAGTGCTAAAACCAGAACTAATGCGTTTTTAGAATAACAGACACTGAGCCTTCAATCAGCAATTCCCAACTTAGAAGGATGTAAGCTATCTGTCATGCCACAACAATGCAGTCCACAAACCTTCTTAATGTAAAACAACTGGTTTGAAGCCCAAGTGCTTAAACCACAAGGCTTAGAATAACAGTTACAATTTAATCAGGCTACTACCAAGCAGTAATAACTGCAGTAGAATAATAAAATTTAAGAAGAAGCACAAGCAAAATAAGGTAATAAAGTGGGCCAAAACACAATTACAGTAAAAGCAGATAAAGTGCAATTTTTTTATATATATAACAATAGAAAATGAGCAAATTGACTTAAACAAATTACCCAATTAACAAGTAAGTGGTGGTGCTGCGGTAGCATTGTCGCCTCACAGTAAGATGTTGTCCTGTTTGATTCTCAGTTAAAGCGTCTTCTGTGTGGAGACATGCGTGAATGGGCGTACCTTCATTGAAGGTTGTGCATCAGGGCTGGCAACTTGGCACGTAAAAATCTACTGCCAATCATTAGTGGACCGGAGTTCCGCTGTGGCGACCCCTAACCGGGAAAAGCTGAAAGACACAACAACAACAACAACCCAATTAACCAGCAAAAAAACTAAAAACTGAGCCCTGTTCCAGCAGTCTTCAATCTGACAAGTTCTAACCGCACACTCCAGCATTAGGGCACAGGGGAACCTTCTCCAAAAAAGATGGCTTGGATTAGTGCTCAAGTTATACAAAGTTTGATTCAGCAGGCCTGAATCTAGTCTATGCTATAGCAGACAAGGCACACTAATATCAGAAAAACAGTTCAAATGAGCAGGCACAGTAAGCCTTTAACCAGAAATTCCCAGCTCAGAAGAGTAGAATCTAGCCTCTCCTCCCACAAGAATGCAGACCACAAACCTTGTTAATGTAAAATAACTGGCCAGAAGCCCAAGTGCTTAAACCAGAACTAATACACGTTTAGAATAACAGACACTGAGCCTTCAATCAGCAATTCCCAACTTAGGAGGATGTAAGTTACATGTCCTGCCACAAAAGTGCAGACCACAAACATTCTTAATGTAAACCAACTTGTCTCAAGCCCAAGTGCAATAACCAAAAGACTTAGAATAACAGTTACAATTTAATCAGGCTACTACCAAGCAGTAATAAATGCAGCAGAATAAACACAATTGAGTACTTTTAAGAAGAGGCAAAAGCAAAATAAGGTAATAAAGTAGGAAGAAACACGAATACAGTAAAAGCAGATAAAGTGCAAATTATTTTTTTTTATATAACAATAGAAAATAAGCAAACTGATTTGAACAAATTACCCAATTAACTGGTAAAAAACCTCAGAACTGAGCCCTGTTCCAGCAGTCTTCAATCAGACAAGCTCAGGGCCTAAGTGGGTATACCTACTCAAATGTTCTCTCTATATTAAGCAGCATGAGCTAATGAGACTAGACTAGGATAGAGCTGGGATAGGGCTGAACAGATGGGAATGGTAGGAGTGTCTGAAATCAAATTATGATCTCACTGTACTCGGTTGAGTGAGCAAATGAGATGGGCTCAGGAGGCGTGTTCAAACACAAATTTACAGGAGGGGCGGTCCGTTCCAAAGCCACCACGATTAATACCACAACAAGAACAAAGAGGGTGGGTGGGGAAAACTAACTGCAGACAAGAGAGTTCAGAATTTTCAGTAAACAAATAAATAAGCAGATAAGTGCAGTACTATTTTAACACAATAGTCAATGAAACAATAAACAGAAAAAAATAAATTCAGTACTATATAATACTTCAAGTTTGTACTTATCTCAGCTTGTAATAAAGTTGATGTATGGTATGCAAAAGCTAACCAAACAGCTCCAGTATGCAACTATTCAGCAGAAATAATTTCAGAGATAAGGGACTAAGACTTTAAGGCACAGAGAATCCCTCTAGGCTAAGACTTCTACACTGAATAACAATGAAGGGAGAAAAATAAACTAACTGCAGACAGGAGAGCTCAAAATTTTCAGTAAACAAATAAATAAGCAGATAAATGCAGTACTATTTTTAACACAATATTCAATGAAACAATAAACAGAAAAAATAAAATTCAGTACTATCTTATAATACTGCAAGTTTGTACTTATCTCAGCTTGTAATAAAGTTGATATAGGGTATGCAAAAGCTAACCAAACAGCTGCAGTATGTAACTATTCAGCAGAAAAAAATGGATGTGTATATATATATATATATATATATATATATATATATATATATATATATATATATATATGTGTGTGTGTGTGTGTGTGTGTGTGTGTGTGTGTGTGTGTGTATGTGTCTGTATATCTGTAGACATACATGTATATATATATATATATATATATATATATATATATATATATATATAGTGCATTCAAACATCAGGTCCACACTCTCCAACTCTCCTTCCTCCACAGCTGCACTGTTCTGCCTTGCTACAACACAGACCATTGTCACATGTTGACATGGCCTAACATTAGGGGTGTATATATATATATATATAGGGACAGATTTCAGGTAAACCTATTATACACCTATGGCATTTGCGCATGCTACATTACATGTTAACATGACTATCCTGCAAGTGGCAGGGTCTGAAACTCATGTATCTATCATAATGGCATTACTTCTACCACCAGCTATTTGCCACACTAATATACATGTCTTGAGGTACAGAACACACACTATGATGGCTTACATATTGTCATTCAGTGATGATCTGCACAGTTGACAGCTATGGCCCACTGCCCACAGGGCAGATACTATTGTCCATTGTAGATGTTCAGCAGGACATCATTACAACAACTCCTGATGACACACAGAAATCTTTCCACAACATCTATCCCATTATTATAGACCAAGTATTACATTAAATTGCATGCATATATGTTTCCCATACCTGTTTTAGGATTGTCCTCTCTTCTGAGTACACTTTTATTTGTCCCCTTAGTTATGTAGGGTTGTTTGTAGGTTTAGTTGCTTTAGATACTTTTTTTCCTGTTTTTTTTTTTGTTTTCTTTCTGTCTCTCTACTACAGGGATTGAGCTGCTTTGAATAGATTGCAGCATGGATTTTGTAGGTGATGCACATCATCAGGTGATGGCCTCTGCACCAATCTGTGTTCACCACTTGCTACTTGCATTCAGCCAGCTGTGAAGAACTTCCAATCACCACTGTCATGGCAACTTACAACGGTAAATTACTGCATCATGTGGGTGTTGTCCCTTTACCTTTCCTGTATGGAAGACATCCTTCCTGTGTGTGGGCAGCAGTGTTACAGACAGCAGGTTGCAATACCTCTTACAACAGGACTTGCAGACACATGCCAACTACATATTTGTATAAGGTTCCAGACCTACGGAGAGTGTGAGTAGTGTTGTTATACGTATTGTATACCGCTAGTTTTACAGGGTTTGTATGTACATACTAGTTTAGCATGGAATGCCGTCTGTCTGCATAGCTCTCAACTATGGGCCTATCCACATGATGGCCAGAGGATTGGCTGTTATGCTTTTTTTCTGTTCACCACACAAGTCTTGTCTCAGATATATCAGTGGCATTCTGTCTGTTGAGTCCTATCAGAACATAGCTACATTCATTTGTGTTTTTGACTTCATGTTCCTGAATAAGGGTATGTTGCAAACAATCCTGTAACACCAGCAACTTTCACAGTGTATAACAACTATATTGTAAATATGGCCCTGTGTTCCAGCCACTGTCCTCCATCTATATACCAGGCTTTGTCCATACGTCATGCAGTAAGAGGTTAAGTCGTGGCCTATCATTATGTCATGCGGGCATTTCTGCCATCATTCCAGTGATGTTGAGGACCCCCACAAATATTGTGGGGTAGGGTCCATATATATGTTGGCTACAGCTGGACAAAACGTGTGTGTCCTTGTACAGTCCAGAGGTCAGTGTATGTGACACTGTTATATGCCCTTGTAAGTCATTCTTTCAGGAAGGGGTATGCACTATTTATAACCTAGGCTGTTGCAACATGTCAGGGATATCAGTAGTAAGACACCTTACAGTATATAGCTGTACATTTTCATACATTTCACCTTGAGAACATTGGTGGGCTAGTGTTTAATGTCTTACAGAAAGTTCTGTTTGTCAATGTGATAGTGATGCATTAAGTTAAGCATTGTTATGTAACAGATACATTTTCATTGTGACAACTTAATTCTTTTCCCCCTAGGGGCTGAGCACAGAGTGTAATTAGAGGCTGCTGAACTACATCTGCATTAATTAGTGTTGATTGATTCTTATGTTGCAGGCCAGTGTTTCTTTACGGTTGTACTACTTGAAGGCCTTGGCCAGGACATCAACATATGTTATGCTTTCAGATTACTGTATAAAATGTTTTGCTTGACAGTTGCATTACTCAGTAAGTATGTATTTCAAACACCTAACTGCTATATGAAATGGCATATACAACTGAAATAGTACACAAATAAACATTTCTTATATATGCAAACCTGTGACTGGTGTCATATCCTTTGACTTCTCTGTGGGTATATGTGTCATGCAATAATTGTCTTTTTTATGAGAGAATCAAACCCTGTCCATTTTAAAACGGGGCAACTGTAGGAACACTGGCTGTTCAATATACTGCACACCCTCTAAATATGTATCTTCCTATACATATCTATACGTAGTAATATATGTATATGTGCATGTATGTGTATATACATATATATCTATATATGTATATATACATATATATATATATATATATATATATATATATATATATATATATATATATATATACACATACATATATGTGTGTGTGTGTATGTATCATTGGAATGTTTACTGCTTCCGCATTGTACATTCCCTATGGTAGACAGATTGTTCTGCATGATATCTTATTGATATCATCCTGACATCGTACAGATGAGATGGATTACTGTTAACATCTTGTCGCTATGTTGTGTAGGGTCCTGGTTATGGGACTTGCAAGTGTTGGTATTGTGTTGCAAGGCAGATCTGTCCGGCTGTGGAGGAGGGGATGATATCAATAATTACAAGAGGTACTTAAATTGGGCCCCCTCACCCCCATTAACGGTGCCTTTGGTCATATATGTATTTGTTGTGTTCTTTTATATATATATATATATATATATATATATATATATATATATATATATATATATATATATGTATACACATGTATATGTCTTTTTACACACACACACACACATATATATATATATATATATATATATATATATATATATATATATATATATATATATATATATATATATATCTATATATATTTATATTTATATATATATATATATATATATATATATATATATATATATATATGTACATCTACATATATAAATACATTTCCTCTACTGTTGAATGACAGAGCTAGATGATATGTTTGAGAAAACATCCAATTTCTTTATATCTGACATGGCTTAGTGGTAAATCACTTTGGCTGTAGTGTGCAGGGGCCTGGGTTTGAGACTTGCAAGGGCTGCTTATTTTGTTGCTGGGCATAACAGGGGCTGTTGGAGACAGAGTGATTAAGACACTTTGAAGCAGTTGTAAGCGGGTTTGCGTGGGTTTGCACGATGGTAAGCAATGCTAACTTCCAGTTAATTATGCTTACAGAGAGTTAGCCTCAAAATTGCTTATTCTGTGTGCGCATTGCTTACCCCCATGCACACAGGCTTAAACCCGCTTACTACTACTTAAAAGTACTTACTCCCGCTTACCCCCGCGCTAATTTCTTTAAAAGAAAAGAAACAGGGGTGATAGGAAAGTGGTGAAAAATGGGCACAAAGAGGGAAAGACAATAGGGAAAATAGCTAGGGATGTGCAGGACGGGTGTAGGGAAGGTCCAGAGCTGCCCATTTCTTCTACAGCAACAGCTGTGCATATACACTGAATTTGGTGGTAGATTTGAATACTCAAACCCCTGAGAGAGGGGTGAGGACAACAATAATATGTTGTGAAGCCAATTACACCAGATTACATGTTTCCAGTGGACACGTGCGAAATGTGCAGCTATGTATGGGGTGAGATTTTTTTGGGAACAGATTACCCTTTTTTTCTTTTTTTTAAAGTGAGAGTGTGATGTTGGAGAAG
Source organism: Protopterus annectens (assembly GCF_019279795.1). NCBI lineage: Eukaryota > Metazoa > Chordata > Ceratodontiformes > Protopteridae > Protopterus > Protopterus annectens. Next base: position 217,112,905 of record NC_056738.1, read on the forward strand.
GATAGTAGGTATATTTGGGGAGGTAGGTTGGGTAGGATGACAGACAAGACAGACAAGAAAGCATTCAGAGGCAATATATGACACATGTGGGGGGTAAACACCTTGGATGGGGAGGGGTGTTTAGAAGTCGGAAGCCCATGAGCCCCCAAATGGAAACAGTGGGACTGATGTCCCCACCCATGGGCATTCACCACTGCACCTTTCAGGCCCAGAAGGTGGCTGCGCTGGGGCTAGGTAGGAGGGCCAGGCTGACCCTCTAAATGCACCACGTGGCCCTCAAACTGGTGTAGCAGATCTCCAAACTCACCTCGGACCTGACGACGGGTGACAGTTTCCTGTCTGCACCCGCTGTCAGGGTGGGGGTGAGCCCCATCCTATGAGGTGGTTCCACCTGAAGGTGGTGCAGGAATAGCAGATGAGGAGGTTCCGGGGGGGTGGTCCCAGACTTGCTGGTGCCCAGTGCCATGGCCAGATGACAAAAAAGCACAGAGTCCCAGATGGCAGTATGCTTCCAGTAGGTTTAATCCTCCAATAACACACAAACAGGTTAAAAAACAAGATAAAAGTACTGTCACGTACCAATAGTAAAAACTAACAAAATAAGCAACAGAAAAAAAAACATAAGTAAAGCGCTTTTCGTCCGGATTGTATCCGGACTTCTTCAGACAAGAAACTGACATTAAAATCAAGTTTAAATAACCTCCCATGCTGATGTTAACATATCAGAGCTTAGTATCCTTCCTTTGAAATTCTTAAAGCCATAATTACCTTCACTCAAAATGAGCGGATGTTCTCTATAAAATCATATAAGTTATTTAAATGTCACCATATATATTCAAACACATATATGCTAGCCTGGTGAGCTGCATCCCATTCCTATTTTATGTTAGATTATCCAGTAAGTATGTAAACATGCACGCCATCAACAATAAATAAACAATTAAAATAAAAATAAAAAGTTGTCTAACATTGTAAAAAAGCCATATGGCTAAGCTCTGATAGGTTAATGTGCATATGTGGGTTAGTAATAATGAACACATTCCAGCATTAGGTATAACAGCATGGATAGATATTCTCATTACCCCAAAACACCAGATATGGAGCAGTTACATAGAAAACAGAACATATGCATATATGGAACCACAGTGGTCATTACAACAGCATGCAGGTTACACTGATGGTAACATGCCACCAATGTGAGAGTATTTCAACATGGCACAGGCATAGAAACACATTTCAATATTTATCAAACAATAGGACATATGTCTCATCAGTAGATTTAATTGTACACATACCTATTGAGTTGTGTATTTAGATTATTGTTGCAGGTATGGTGGGGGTAGAGAGAGATGTCAATGAACAACTTGTATATCCCTGTAGTTCTCACAACTTTCTTAGTCACTGCTGTAATCTGTACCTTACAGGTATTATTACACTACCCTATGGCCTTAGTTTGGACAGTGGTATGTTTGTAGGCAAGTATATACGTGAACTGTATTTTACCTACAGTATACACCACTTACCTGGTATACCTATGGAGATATTGTTTGTTAACACTACCTGACTGTTTCTACTCAAATATTCCCAGATTCCAGGTTGATGTTATGCACATACCTCTTTTACTGCACACACTCTGGTCAAGGCTTGGCAACATGCAGGTGGAACTGGGACATATTTTGACAATTGCCCTCATAAACTTTTGGTGAGTTGCTACAATGACAGGTCTGTTTTCATATACATTTCTTGAATATTTACAGGTCTGACAATCAGTTATATGTCATTAAAAGCTGCCTAAATGTAAGAGATCATCACACTGATTTGACAAGGTAACAGGCAGCGGATATGGGCCAATTATCTGGACATTCTGAAAAAATATGTACAGTTGAGGGGTATGATTAACCATACAGCTACTACCACTCCCAAGATTTGAACCATGGCTGTGTCTGCTAAAAATAAAACAGCGTACGTCACAGTTGAGTGTATTATTTTGATATTGCTGTGTATTTCTGTCTATAAGTCTTCCATAGTTTTACAATCTGACCTTGTAATTACAACAGTCTTATACAGGGATTCCTAGACATTTTTATTATGTAGCACAATGTGGGTGACAGTGATGACTAATACATTGTTATTCCGAGAAACTGCAACACTAACTATGCCATACAATACCAGACTAAACAGTACCAGTCCAGGATTTCAATCTTTATTTCCAGGCACAGTTTTCTTATCTGACAGACTTGTGGAGGGAATGTTTGTTAACACTACCTGTATGTTGCCACACATATTACCAGATTCCACATCATTATTATTATTAAGCACATACATCTCACTCTGTTACTGCTCACACTCTGGTCATAGCTTCACAACATGGGGATAGAGATGGGACATAATTTGCATATTACTTTCATAACATTTTGGTGAGTTGCTAGAGTGACAGATTTGTTCTTATATATATTTTCCTGACGGTTATGATGTCTGACAATCAGTTGTATGTCATTATTTGCTGCCTAAACTTCTGGGATCATCCCACTGATTTGCCAAGGGGGACAGGGTTACAGGCAGAAAATTTAAGCCAATTATCTGAATTTTCTGAAAAAATCTGTACAGTTGAGGGGTATGACTATGCATACAGCTTACTACCACTCCCAGGATTTGAACCATGGCTGTGTGTGCTAAAAGTACAACAGTTTACGTCACAGTAGAGTGTGCTATTTGGATTTTGCTGTGCATCTTTTCACTGTTTTATGTCTAAGTCTCCCTCAGTTGTACAATATGACCTTGTGATTACAGTAGTCGTATACAGAAATTCCTACACATTTTATTTATGTAGCACAGTGTGGGTAACAGTGCTTAATACAACAGTACTATTAAGAGAATGCAACACTACATTACCGTATGATACCAGAGTAAACACAAGCAGTCCAGGAGTTAGACCTTTATTGCCAGGCTCTTACCCTTTTATTTACATACAACCTATATGAGCCTCTTCCTGCAATATTGTCTGGTTTATTCAGTACATCCCATACACAATACAGGGTTTATACTGGCAATTAACTTTCTACTACTTTTAGATATATTTCTTATGACAGTACATGCAAGATTATTACTAACCTGCCTCGCGACACAGTCTCTGCAGCCTACACACATAGGCTTCCTGATTCACAGCCTGCTCTGCTGCAGCTGTCAGAGACATAAGAGGAATATTTAACCATACTGATCCATAATATGCATGAGCTAAGCAATTATTAAACAGTTAGTAGAATGAGTACTTACACACTGCTGGGACATCACCCCTCTGCCTGATCCAAGAGCTCCCTCTTCCTCCATTTCAGGTCAGCGTAGTGATGCCTGACCTGCTCACCAGTTCGAGGGGTGCCAGTGGCACTGGTGAGGTCACGGGCGAGATGGTCTCACAAAATAATTGTTTATGACTTGCTTTCACATGTAAAATTGAAATTTGCTACAGTGAGGATCTAACTAGGAATGACTGCTCCCAAAGCATACACTCTAACCACTACACTATAGCAGTACTGCTTCTATTGAATGAATCTTGCTATTTAACGTATTGTGCTGTTTAAGCTGGACTGTGCGTAATTTAGCAACGGGCACACCAGCGCAGCTACGGTTAAACATTATCACTTTTATAAAAAAAATCTTGTAGTGTTCTTTTATCTATAGCCTTCACAAATATCCCTGCTATTGCTACACCTGTTATTTTGTTAGCTTTCTGCGCCACGGTGGGCATACCTCTCAACCTCTTGGAGTGCAAATACTGGACAAACCCTGAAATGATGGGGTAACAAATGGAGGGACAAATTTAACATATTGCTGTGGATTTCTGCATGCATCTGTACATTTTATAGCTATCCTGACGTGTTTATAGTGTTATGAGCGTTCTCGCTCATTTTAATTGCCGAATGACAATTTTTGAGTGCAGGGGCATGTATATTGTGAGAGCTCTGCTCTCAGACACACCCCCTGCACTCGTCTATGGCTCCATGTTAGTTTAGGAGCACAGGCAGCGCGCCTTTGTAAATATGCATGGTGCACTGCTGTGCTGCACTTAAACGGTTGTTTCCATGCAGGAATAACTTATTCCTGCATGGAAGATTAGTGAATCCTGAGGTGAGAGTTATTAATGAGTGTATGAAACACATTGAGCCCAGATGATACTAGGTTCAAATACATTTGTATCTAATACTTGCAAATACTTTATATAAACATGCATTTTTTATGGTACATGTGTTGCTGTATGTTGGCATAGCACATCATGTTTAAGTGACATTGCAGAGAGGTAACCAAAGCATTTTGCTACTGCTGACCATCTCTGTGCATTGGTGCATGATGTGCACCTCTACTCAAACATGGAGCCCAAAAAGTAAAGGGATCCATTGTTTTTCTGCTACTTTCCTGTGTTGTATGTGATTCTATTTTTTGACCAGATTAAAGTAGTGAAAATGGGATAGATAGGAAAGTGGTAAAATGGAGAGCAAGCATGGGGAAGTACAAATGGAACGCAGTACAGGAATGTGCAGGAAGGAGGTAGGAAAGAACCATAGCTATCCATTTCTTTAACAGTGTAAACTGAAACTATGTGCAGCATATTAAATAAATTTGGACTGTCTCCACCAAGAAAAGGAGTGACCACAAGGCAAATCATGTTGTATAGCCAAATGGACCAAATCAAGTGTGTCAAGAAGACATGTGTGTGAAATGGAGAGCTATATATGGGACATTTTTTTTCCTTTGTGGGATAGGTGACCATTTATTTTTTATTTCAGAGAGAGAGGAATGTTGGGGAAGGGACATAGGTATGTCTGGGTCAGGTAAGTTGGGTAGGTAAGGAAACAATTGTAGACAGACAAGACAAGAGACAGGGATGGTGATGGAATCAAAAGGTTGGGGGGAAACCATGATTGGGGTAAGGAAGGGGACAACCCAGGCTCATAACCATCAAGTTTGGAGACAGTGAGAATTGAGTCATTACCCGCTGGACTGTCATCAGTGTCACTTTACCCCACTGGTGGCTGGAGTGCTTGACATCTCTTCCTTCTCCTTCTATGAGATATGGGGAGAGCAGACTCTCCATTCAGCATCAGCATGCACCAGTGCTGCAGTGCATGACCCTATGCACCATCACTGGCAAATGTCTGTAGGTGATGAAAATACTACTTCTGCCACTGCTCCTGGAGGGTACGAATGGACCAGCCTCCTGGGCAGGACTACCTGAGGGTGCAGGTTGTGCAGGGGCAGCAGAGATAGGGCCGTCAGGTTGACTGCCAGATGTGCTGGGAATTGGTGCTGAAGCCAGTGAAGCAGGGGCAGGCTGATCCAGTGGGACTGGTTTACCTAGCTGCGCTGTGGAGCATTTAGTGATGTTGTACACTTGGATGACAGGGACACATTTTAACAACACATAATATAAATAAAAAACAAAGAAAATAAAAAAATACACAAACAAAAATAAACTAAAATTGAAAATAAAATGAAAATAAAGGGAAAAAAAGAGAGATAAGGGTTGGAGTGAGAAAAAAAGAGATAAGATTAGTACAGTCAGATATGACATACAATGCATTACTACAATTCTACAACTCTTTTTATCTTAAGTTTTACATTTACGTAGTCCTCCTAAAAGATACACACTATGCTACAGATTGCTGCAAGTAATCTTTGAAATGTGCATATATTGCATATATGCATGTTCCCATTATACAAATTACAATTTATAGCAGGGCATTTGTGTTGCCAGTATAAAGACTTTAATTTAATGCAAATATTATTGAAGAAATAACAGTACTGTATAGTTGTGAAATGTAGTATTTGATCCCACAACCTTTGAGTAAAGTCTAATACATTGCTTTTACAATTTGTTTGTGCTACAGACTAATGCATGCATACTTGCTTTTACAGTTGAGATATGCATGCTCAATTTGATACAACCCTATAAAATACCAAAAAAAGCTATATTTAACCTTTAATGCTAGAATAACACTTCTCTTCTGTTGCATACATACCACTTGTTTTCCTCAGTCTCTCCAATCTAGCCTCATGAGCTGAACATTGAACTCCAGATCCCTGGCAGGTGTTGAAAGAACAGAAAAGAACAGAAGAGAATTATGCATACCAGTCTTGCCTTTATTAAACTTTCTAAGTCTTGCAAGTACTCTCTTTACTTGATAATTACACAGCTGTGAGATGTCTACAGTCCTGAATTCCTCCAACCAACAACTGAGTGTATCCCTCTTTCTCCTCTGTATGTCATTAAAATGATGCTTACATTGCTGTCCAGTGGGTAGGATACCAGTGGCAATGGATACATCCTAGTCTAAACTACTCCATGCCTCAGACTTCTACTGAGAGCCAGAATAGTCCCCCTGCAGAAGCCTTTGGCTGTCGTGCTTTACCAGGTGCCCAATAAATATCCTGGACTGCTGGACACCCCACCTCTGTGCACTTAACCTGGCACCTTCCCCACTAATGCCAGCCATGTCTACCAGCAGATTTAGAGCAATGGAGAATGATACTTTCCTGCAGATTCCAGTTATCACATTTACTGGGAGTGCGCACACCCGAGCAATGCATTTACTCGATGGTAAGTGGAGAGCAACAATGCCAAGCAGTGAGGAATTAAATAATTGCAATTGGAAAGTTAATCTGATGCTTGGCCTTAGTTTGAGGGGTGTCTACTGATGTAGCCTGGAAATATATATTGGAAATTGGAAGGAAACTCTAAGGTGAGTTAGGTTTGCAGACATGCACTGGGGGCATAAATGTAATGACCTGTCACATTTGTGTTTTACCTTTATACACTGAGAAAATTGATTTTTATACTGTGGGATTCAAACTTGGGCATAAGGGACTAAACATTTTCTTCCACAGCAATAATTTTCCATCTTTGTCACAGAAGACATACTGCTTAGATATAGTCAGGAATCATACATGGATACAGGTGACAGTTTGAGCTGTTATACATTTATGTGTGTGTGACCTAATGAGATTATTGGATATTGATCCAGTTTTTTGTGTGTCTTAGGCAAATCTAAAGCCCAAGCAAGTCCAGATAGCAGAGTTATACTTACAGAAATATAGTACACAATATACCCTCAGTCATACATCAGAAAACACAATCATGCTGTCTCATGCCTCAGACATATAATTGATATTATCTCCACTATCTAAAGTGTTATAAGTGAGATTGTATATAATGGGAAGTAGAACAACAGTAAATGTGTATGGAATATCCAGTATTAGAATCCAGGACCATGTATATGGCAGTCCTGCACTTACACATATTGCCATAAAAACATTGAAATAACACTCGTCAGTATTTCAATTCAATGCTATAAACTGCACTGTCACAACAGTATAAAAAATAAGGTTGCACACTCTGTTCTAGAACCCAGGGCCATCTGTACCCAAGCCCTATACTTACACCTGCTGCCAGAGGACTAGTTACATGACATTCCCCAATTTACTAATCATTATTAAGGCCTCTGTGTTAACCACGACACAATGCCACTTAGTGGGTTGAGTGGTGTCCAGTCGAACTAATTGAATATATCCAGCTTCTGTTTTTGGCTGTCTTGATCCTGTCTGCTTCCTGGGTGGTCCAGTTATCCACACTGCTGCTCTTTGCGCAAATGAGAAAAGCAAAGGCAAATCCACCATTCATTGCGCAAAAATTTGCCTAAAAAAAAAAAAAAAAAAAAAAACACTATAGAAAAGGGGAAAAAAAGAAATAAAAGGACAAGGAGTTTAAATGAGGAAAATCAGTCTATGACATATACACTAGAAAATGTTGCTTCACATGAGATATGTCTACATAAATCTGGATTTGAAATCCCATTCCAATGAACTGTCAGAGCACAGGATGGATGCCTTATCCCTGTTTACCACACAAACAGCTTTGCATCAAGGAACTGAAATCATTCTGCACACAACCCATTGCAACATCATCTACTGTAATATGTATCCTTACAACTGTTATTTGTACATTTATTATTTTTGTATGTAGTGCACTAAGTGATCACACAACCAGTTATGATTATTGCCTGCAAATACACAGTTCTATTTTACCTGTCTGTGCATTTTGGTCATTCTTCATTTATCTGACCAGTAATCAGGGACATGCAGTCTTTAAGACATTCTATATCATTGACCATAAAATGTGTGAGGATATTACCTTTAAACAATATCATATGCAGTTGCCAACAAATGAAGGAGAGGTTGGATGCTAAGGAACACAGCCTATGAATTGTGTGTTGCTTACTTACATTTCCAGCTTTACATCTAACTCTTTGTAAATCTAACCTGGCAAACCCACTGAATGTAGGGCAGCCTGTAGTGTTGTTTTGTTTCCCTTCTCCCAACCAGTATTCATTCACATTTGCAATCCATTAAAAACAAACACTAAGGGAGTGCTTGCACTATGTTTACATCTCCTTCACGGATCCAAGTATTTCATATTCAGCAATTCTAATCAGTTCACACTTCATTTGCATCTTCATCTTGCTAACATCTCTGAATCTACAACATATAAAAAATCAACAATGTAGCTAGGCAAACTGAAGGTGAGGAGACTTGTTTATGTGGAGAAGACTGAATATACGCTATTACTTTGGGATATATCTACAGAGAGGATTATTGAACTTCCGAAGGTGTGCTAGCATTTTGTCAGCTACATACTGGATATGCTGGAATGTAAATAAGAAAAATCTGAAGCAAAGGCTTTTGCACTTTTATCTGTATGCATTAGTTAGAAGTGCACTTATGCCATGGACATGTTTGTCAAGGCATTTCACAGATATATATGATTTTCAATACCTTAAAATAGAATGTTTTGTGATAAATATATGCAGATGTTTCAGGGACAGTTCATTTGATACCACTTTTAACATTTCAAATATGGTTTGTTAACAAAATGTGTCATTTGCCTGTTCTTTTTTTTTTTTTTTTTTAGGAGGGAGCAAAGCTGCATTTCTGTTATAGCTCAAACAAAGGTATGTTGTATTGTTACTCTTTTTCTGCATGCAGCCTCTTTTTCGTATTTCACATTTCTAGAGTGTTTTATGCTTCTCTAGTGGGTAATACTGAGATGAAACCTTTTCTGTTTTTATCTGGGAACAATTATTTTGTTGTTATGTGATACTTATGTGTGTTAACCTTCTGTTGCCTTTTAGAACACCTAGGAGTATGCCACCCAGGTGTGTCAATGCTTGAAGACCAACTTTCACTGATGCTTAAAATCAAGTAATAGTAGATGCTTTCAGCAACATGCTGACTTCCTGCTTGAAAGGGTATGGAGAGATATGGCACACAGAATGCAAATTTGGCAGCAGATTGTGGATGACATGAATGCCACGGGTGGCCATGGCAGGATATATGAGCAGGTGCACCATAGAGCTACTGACATGATCACATCTGCATGGAGGAGAGCAGCTGTAATGGACTGTGATCTGATAGGTACTGGATGAGAGCTTGCTATGGAGCCACCACTACCAGCAAATGAAGAGTTCCTGTCCTCTGTCAGGAATCCACACAGGTCCCAGGAAAGTGCAGAACAATATGTACTGGATGGCAGTGTAACAGATTCAAGGACAGCAAGCATGTCCCAGGAGGAGCTACCACAGGTAGGCTCTGGTGTCTTGATTGTTGAATATTGTAGTATAATAAAACAAATGAAATCAATACATTACTGCTGTGTCACAAAAATCTTTTTTTGGGGAGAGGATTGAAGATTGCTACAGCTAACAACATATTCTGATTGATTAGCATAGGTTGGAATTCTTCTTGTTGAAAGTATAGTTAATGGACATATAAAGGGGTAAACGTATTAACCCTGTGCTGCTATTAATTGTGATGATGTTGCCCTTGCCTTTTGCTTGTCTTCTTCCAGGACCATCTGGCTTGTGAGAACAAATTAATCTGCAGATGATAAATCAAATGTTTTTATGTCAGTACTGCTGAGCAATTTAAATAAATATTTTAGGGTGTGATGTTGATGTCAGAACTGTATTGTGTATTTCTGTACTGTCTGTAATAGTGGCACCACTGTTAGTTTGTTAGCATATATTGGACTATATTAATGTAGGCATTAATTTTTCCCTGTGTTTTTTTTTTTTGCTTTTTATCACAGGTGATCCTGACAGTGGAGGTGTGGAACCTCTACCATCTGATGTAAGTGTATCAGCAGACTCTGATGATTATGATGGCCAAACAGAGGCATAATCAATGGGTGCAGAGGTTAAATCTGTCAATGAGTTTGACATACGGCCATCCCATCTGATTCCATCGGACGCAGCCCATAGGCCTATGCCTACCCATTCCAGTGAGTCTTCACATATTGGACAGGTGGAGGGTGAGGCCATTGATCAGGAAAGTGTGGCTACTGCGGCTTCAGTGCCTGTTGACTCAGGCCATAGCCAAAGTGTGGATGAGCTGCCATGCAAGAGGGTTGTTAGGGGTGCTCAAAGGAGGTCTGCTGTCATTCCTCCACCTGATCCAGGTGCATCTTCCTGTGCCACTCGTGTATATTTAGGACCAAGGCACAAGCATGTTCCCATAGGTGCTCCAGACAAATACTCAGGGTTTTAGATGTGGCACAGGCTGACCTGCATGACTGCCTCCACCATGTTGCCAATTCAATGGATTGGATGAATGACACTTTAGAAAGAGGGGTGTCTGTGATGCAATGAGGGCTGTCTGTCAAGGAACGAGTGTTGTCTGTGATGGAACATCTGCTGGGATCGTGGGTGTAGGTCAGCCATGTCATCTGCTGTTTGCCAATTTGGTCGTGCCCAATCACGATCCCATATTGGCTGTAGTTTCACTGCTCCATCAGTGAGAGAGCTGTCCAAATCCAGATGTGGCAGGTCATGTGATCATGGTCCTGGGTATCCCAATGAAGGGATCTTATCCAGCAGACATCAGTTACATTCAGATAACAGCAGTGCATCTGAACATGGGCATGGACATGCCAGTGCAAGTCCTGGCAGAGGCAGTTCTCATGGTCGGGGATGACAATGATGAACTGCCACAACTATCATATTGTAACAACTAAGAAAAAACTGACAAACTTGCCAACAACTGGTACAGATCCACAAAAACCACCAATTGCAGTAAAAGACATCCACAAATGTTTAATCTTCTCTCACTCTAGCACCTCGGTGTGAACACCTTCACAGAGTCTGCCACATTTATCATGCACAGCTCACACCTGTCTGACATACCAAGATGTAGAGCTAACACAGAGCTTGGCTGTGTTCATGCAGACACTCTCACACCAATTTCACCTGGAGGACCTCTACAGACACACAAACAACAGCTTACTGCCCACTTGTTGGTGTATCCAAATGTTTGCCTGCTTCACTTTCTTACTCATACACGTCCACCAACCTTTTGTATCAGTCTAGGCCTCCTGCCCCCCCCCCCACACACACACACACACAACACTCTGTGCAGGTGATGATAACTGTGCCATATCTCTGATTCTGTCTTTTGGATTCAGGGATACATAAGCTTTGTGTCTGATTCTCAGGGTGCATAGCTGACCTATTGCTTAGTATATCTGCATTTGTGGTATTGAACTACTAATTGTACCTTTGACTTATATTGGCCTTAGAAAGTTAGACAGTTGATAGCATCAAAATTTCCCAATTTTTGTTAATGATCTTGTGGAGGTTGTGAAGTCTGAAAGCACAATGTGTTTCATTAACTTCCTAACTTCTCTCCTTAATGATTTTACAGTACAAAAATATGGTGATAAACTGAGGGGATGCAGTGATCATCAGTACTTTAGGGAGTTATGACTATTTGAATGGTTGATACCTGATGCCTACTACTTAAAAATGGACACATATATGTCAAATAAGTCCCTGCTGTCACATGTTAATACCATCTGTGTACAAATTTCCCACCTTTTACTTGCTTACAGTACCAAGCAAAGCAATACAAGGATATGCCACTCATTCATATTATTACATAATACACTCCAGGGTCAGGACTTACTGTGTAAATGCAGTAGTTGCCACAGTTTTAGTTCAGAGCTGAGTCTGTCTGTTGCAAGTAGTACATAGCCAATTCATGGGGAGGTAAAGGTTGTGAGAATTGCCTGGCATCAATGTTAATATATGTTTGTGCATATGCGGTAGGTTTTAGACCCTTATGTGGTGAGTGTGCTATGTGTTGCCTCTTAGCCAATGCAAAGGCATATTGAGCACACCTACATCTGCCTTCACCCACAGCAGCTGGTGGTTACCCCTCTGACTCCTCATCTGCATGTGGCTGTCGTGACCTTGGTACTGGTGATGGGATGTGATTCATTCCTCTTGCAAATCAGGATGATCTTGTGTAGCATGGCAAATGCTGTGAATATTTCAGTACATGTCCAAGGATTATACAACAAGGCTCCCCCAGATGTATCTAGGCACTGGAACCATGACTTCAGCAGTCCAAACACATGCTCTATGATATTTCTAGTTTGAGCTTGTGGCTTATTATGGCATTCTTCAGTGAATCCATGTGTATTTCTGATGGGTGTCATCAGTCATAGTTTCAATGCATAATCTGCATCCACCAGTAAATGACCCTGTGGGATATCCCCCCTTAGTGAGAATCTGATACAGTCAGGGGGTGTGCCAGATATGTGAGTTGTGGTACCTGCCATTATTGCCAGTACACACATTCAAGATGATTCCTTTGGCATTACACATGACTTGGCAGTTAATAGAGTAGAAGCCATTTCTGTTTATGTAGAGCCTACCCTGTTTCCTGGGTAGTTTTTTGATTTATATATGTGTGCTATGTATGGCACCCGGTACTTCTGGTAGTGTGCTACATAAAAGAACTCTTGTATATTTTGCAGGAATTGATGGAGGATCCTGGATTCTGATGTCTGTGACACTCCCAGCATCCTCCCTGTTAGTCTCTGAAAGGAACCTATAGCTAAGATTCTATATGCTACACTACACAAACCTTCATCTCCACTGGGATGGGTTCCACTCAATTGACCCTGGCTCTGAGATGAGGATGAAAGAAGTTGCGGAGTTACTGTAGTGTGCTTCTATCCACCCTGTAGTGCTCTACAATTTCCACATCACGTAGGTTATGATAAGTTAAACAGGATGAGAAAACTCTTCTTCTTGGCCTAGGTCGACTGGCAGCAGTATCAACACAGACTTCAGCCTGTTGTACATGCAGATGATTTAAAGCAGCAGCAAACCCTACCATTCTTTCCATGTAGACTCCTTTCCAAGACTGCATTCAAATAGGTTTTGGAATTCACAGGGAAAATCAGCACTGAGTCTGCACGGTTGCTTTAAAGCTTGTTGAATGGCATACATTTCAGCTGCTTAAGCTATAATTAGCACACCACTGTGTTTACCTTCTTTGTGTGGTGGTTCCTGCATCTACACCCCATGTAGAGCTGCTTACTGAATCTAAAAAAACTGTGCTACCATCTGTGTAAAGCGGATTGTGTTGGTTTTATTGAATTTGACTCATAATCTATAACATAGCTAAAAATATCAAACAAGTATATTTAGTATATATTAAGAAAGGAGAGTTTCATTATTCTTTCATTATTTATATGCATACTCATTTTTAACATATATACATAATGAAAATGAAGAAAAAACTTACAGAAAGAGAAAAAAATCTCCATATAGCCTAATAAACTCGAATATATAAATGTATACATATCATCACAGCTGAAGTATGACTTGGAGTGTCTCAGACAAAACTTTATAGCTGATGACATCATCAGTATCTGTTGAGGATAATAAGGTAATAACAGTGTCGTACATACTAGTGTAAAAGGTTCTCAGTAATGTCAAGCAAGAACACAAACACACACACACACACACACACACACACACACACACACACACACACACACACACACACACCCTTGCCTGTAGTGAGAATCGACCCCTACCTAAGTACACAGCCTACAGAACTTAGTACTTTATGAAAGCACCAGGGTACAAGTCTAACTTGGAG